>NC_073393.1:6779941-7079941 GCF_028641065.1 Leucoraja erinaceus
AGGAAATAGGCAACGTTTCGGACCGAAACCCTTCTTCAGACTGATGGGGGGGTGGGGGAAGGCGGGGAGAAGAAAGGAAAAAGGAGGAGGAGGAGCCCGAGGGCTGAGGGAGAGGTAGGAATGGGAGGAGTCAGCAAGGTCTAACAAAATTGTGAGAATTCAATGTTCATGCCACCAGGATGCAGACTCCCCAAGCGGAATATGAGGCGCTGTTCCTCCAATTTACGGTGTTGCTCACTTTGGCCGTGGAGGAGGCCCAGGACAGAGAGGTCGGATACGGAGTGTGAGGGGGAGTTGAAGTGCTGAGCCACTGGAAGGTCAGGTTGGTTAATGCGGACCGAGAGGAGGTGTTTGGCGAAACAATCGCCAAGCCTACGTTTGATCTCACCGATATAGATCAGCTGACATCTAGAGCAGCGGATATATATTTGGAAGACATGGGCAGAAGGAGCTTTAGATGCTGGTTTACAAACACACTGGTCAAGTCCCTTCCTCAGACAAGTCCAAGGAATCCCGACTCGAAACATCATCTATCCATGTCGTCCAGAGATGCTGCTTGGCCCACTGCATTTACTCCAGCACTCTGTATAGATTTGGAATGTTGTTTGCAAATGATAAATGATTGGAAAGGCATCTTACAAGAAACAAAAGACATTGAGGACTCACTTTGAGGTCTCCGAGTTTGAGGCTAATCCATAATTTTAATTAAAGTGTACCTTTCCTTTATTCTCTCGTTGTCTAGTAAGTAAAAAGACTAAACCTTTTCAGAGAGAGTCATGGGTCACTTGCAGCAGTTTAACAGGCCTGTAAATACAGTACTCATAGATAATAAATTCAATACAGGTGCTTCCCGCCTTACGTAAGGGTTATGTCCTGTGATCACTGTGATCAGATGTTATGCAAGTCGGAAATGGAAGTGCTACTGCGACTTACTTTTCGGTGTGGGGACCACACGAGAACCGCTGATTGGTTTGCGGAGGCAGCCACAGTCCACGGCAGGAGCGCACGGCTACTGAGACATGCAACTCGGAAACAAAGCAGTGGGCTTAAAGAATTGCTTATGTAGGTGCAAGCTTACGTAAGTTGCCTTTATGTAAGTCGGGGAGCAATAAAAAGAAAACCCCAAATTTATTGTAAAAAGCCCAAAGTCTTTAGTGCAACCAAGCGAATTTGTCGTTCATAGTTTTGTTAGTGTTTGTAATGCTCAAGAGCATGATGGTCATCGCGAAGAAGTTGCACTTGAATCTGATTGTTACAGTTTTCAGGCTCCTATACCTTCTTCCCAATGGCAGGAGTGAGAGGAGTCCATGGCCAGGGTGGTGTGAGTCCTTGATGCTGGCTGTCTTTTTAAGGCAACGCCTCCTATATATCTCTTCGATGGAGGCTAGGCCAGTCCCCTTGATGTATTGTGCAGTGTTCACCACTTTTTGTAATCCCCATCCTTTCCAGGTGTTCAATCCGGGGCTGTGAAGAAACCAATCCATATGCTCTCGACAGTACAGCCGTTGAAGTTCAAGAGAGTGTTCATCGACGTACCAAATATCTTGTAATGAATAAAGGACACAAAAAAACAGTGGCCAAGTTAAAGCAGATCACTGTAGAGGCAGCGACAGATTTCAGGAGCATTGTTTCAGGGTGTCAGTGAGTTGGGGTGGAGGATGGATTGATTCTGCCTTCTTTTTGCTGTCCATTTAGATTCAGATTTAATCTTTATTGTTATTGTGCAATGTACAGTACAGAGACAACAAAACGCAGTTAGCATCTCACCCAGAAGAACGAACATAGAATAATGAACAGTAAAATAAAATATATATATGTACAAACAGTAGCAGTAGTGCAATTTTTCTGGCGGAAGGAATGTCGGGGGGGGGTGGGGGGTGACTGGCAATCACCAAGGTGCAGAGTTAAGTAGTGTAACAGCCGCTGGGAAGAAACTGTTCTTGAACCTGCTGGTCCGGCAATGGAGAGACCTGTAGCGCCTCCCGGATGGGAGGAGGGTAAACAGTCGATGCTTGATGGAACTCCACACATGTCGATGGTAAGGTCAGGATTGGTCTTGGAAAGGATGGTAAAGACGTGCACTTTGCACATGAAGTGCAGGGACTTCATTGAGAGGATAGAGAACTATCTAATTTTTAGAAGGTAAAAGCAGAGAGGACACAAAATGGCTACTAGTATCAGCCTGTAGGATGGTTCTCCATTCGTAGCTCTGCCTATCCAAGTTCTCCAGAGATCCTGCTTGACCCGTTGAGTTACTACAGCAATTTTGTGTCTTTGTAAACCAACATCGACAGTTCCTCGTGTTTCTACAAAATGGCTCACCAGATTGTGAAACATTGGTTTGTGGATGGGAATTTTATTTTTAACCATTTTGATAAAATTTGATTTTGAAGTTCAACAATAAATTGTTTATTCTGCTATCATTAAACTACTGTCTGATGCACAGAAGTGCTCGGGATTAGTAACAGCCAGATCCTTAAATGCTAAATTTATTTGCAAAGCCCAGGATGTCCGCTAGTTGCTCTGTAAAGAATGGCATACGCAGAGCTGGTATTTCAGTTGGCAAAAATAATGAATTGCTAGCATTTGATAACATATTTTGTCATTTCATTTGGGGAAATGGAACGATCACTCGGGCAGAGTCTTCAAATGAGAAGCAGGAATTAACAGTGCAGCATTTTACAGGAAAACGTTGCTAACAGGTTTGCTGTACAAGAACAATAATCTATTTATTTTATGACTTTCACATAACAAGACGGCTCAGAGAATTTCACTGGATTTTTGTCAAACAGATTTTGAAACCGAGGAGATTTTAGGGCAGATGATCAAAATAACGGTTATATGGTTCAATTTAGGATGAAATCCAACATCAGGATCTATGGAAGGTCTGATTCAGTTAGCCACGGGTGCCAAGAAGAGGCATGACACTGATGGCCAAGGAACATAGTTTGTGACAAGACAACATTTGCCAAAGTCTTGGAGAAAATTAAAGCAGATTTGTTTTAATTAATTCCCTATGCTCTCTGAATTATTTTATCCTAAAACATGTGGATTATAACATTCAAAATAGTTGCTAAATGTGCACAGAATTGTTAGCTTACAATTATGTGGTTTAATCTTTAATATCTGTGCATCACTGGTAAATTCTCGATATGTTATATGGGAGTGCCAAAGCAATACTTGGTGATTTAATGTTAAATGTGAAATCTTAACCCAAGAGTAAAAACATTTAAAATTCCTGCCTACTATTTAGTACTATATTTGTTCCACACATTTGTGCAAAGATTCTGTTTGTAAATTGTGGCTAGGGATTTTGCTAATTATGATTATATTCAATGTTCCCACTATTTCTTCTTTAAGGCAGTTAGTTTCTTTGATTGTTCTGTTCTTCAAACATTCCTTCAGTTGGATGAAATGGCAAGCATGTCTACAAACACGTTAGTCACGCCTTCGCTCAGTACTGAAAAATGTGCTCTCAAGATGATAATGAACTTCATGGTGTGAAGTTCTCTCTAAAGGAATGTTAGCACATGCAAAGTAGTTTAGTTTAGTTTAATTTAGAGATACAGCGTGGAAACAGGCCCTTCGGCGCACTGAGTCTGCGCTGACCAGTGATCCCTGCACACTAATACTATCCTATACACACTAGGGACAATTTACATTTATACCAAGCCAATTAATGGAGTCATAGAGTGAACAAGTGTGGAAACAGGCCCTTCGGCTCAACTGGCCCACTCTGGCCAACAATGTCCCAGCAACACTTGTCCCACTTTCTTGCGCTTGGTCCATATCCCTCCAAACCTGTTCTATCCATGTACCTGTCTAACTGTTTCTTAAACAATGGGATAGTCCTATACACAACTACCTCCTCTGGCAGCTTGTTCCATACACACACCATCCTTTATGTGAAAAAGTTACCCCTCGGATTACTATTAACTCTTTTCTCCTTCACCTTGAACCTATGACCTCTGGTCCTCGATTCCCCTACTCTGGGCAAGAGACTCTGCATCTACCCAATCCATTCCTCTCATGATTTTGTACACCATAAGATCCCCCCCTTCATCATCCTGCATTCCAAGGAATAGAGACCCACCCTACTCAACCTCTCCCTATAGCTCACACCCTCTAGTCCTGGAAACATCCTCGTAATCTTTTTCTGAACCCTTTCAAGCTTGACAATATCTTTCCAGTAACATGATGCCCAGAACTGAACACAATATTCTAAATGCAGTCTCACCAATGTTTTATACAACCACAACATGGCCTCCCAACTTCTATATTCAATACTCTGACTGATGAAGGCCAAAGTGCCAAAAGCTTTTTTGACCACCTTATCTACCTGTGACTCGACCTTCAGGGAACCATGCACCTGTACTCCTAGATCCCTCTGCTCGACAACACTACTCAGAAGCCTACCATTTACTGTGTTGGTCCTGCCCTTGTTCGACGTCCCAAAATGCAACACCTCGCACTTCTCTGTATTAACTTCCATCAACCATTCCTCCACCCACCTGGCCAATCGATCCAGATCCTGCTGCAATCTTTCACAACCATCTAATTTCACTAACCTGCAAAACCACTCACTTTTGTATCAACAGCAAACTTGTTAATCTTGCCCTGTGTTCTCATCCAAACATTGATGTAGATGTCAAACAGTTACGGGCCCAGCACCGAACCCTGAGGCACACCACTAGTCACAGGCTCCCGTCCGAGAAGCATCCTTCCACCATCACATAGAAACATAGAAAATAGGTGCAGGAGTAGGCCATTCGGCCCTTCGAGCCTGCACCGCCATTCAATATGATCATGGCTGATCATCCAACTTAGTATCCTGTACCTGCCTTCTCTCCATACCCCCCAATCCCTTTAGACACAATGGCCACATCTAACTCCCTCTTAAATATAGCCAATGAACTGGCCTCAACTACCTTCTGTGGCAGAGAATTCCAGAGATTCACCACTCTCTGTGTGAAAAATGTTTTTCTCATCTAGGTCCTAAAAGACTTCCCCCTCATCCTTAAACTGTGACCCCTTGTTCTGGACTTCCCCAACATTGGGAACAATCTTCCTGCATCTAGCCTGTCCAACCCCTTAAGAATTTTGTAAGTTTCTGTAAGATCCCCCCTCAATCTTCTAAATTCTAGCGAGTACAAGCCAAGTCTATCCAGTCTTTCTTCATATGAAAATCCTGCCATCCCAGGAATCAGTCTGGTGAACCTTCTCTGTACTCTCTCTATGGCAAGAATGGCTTTCCTCAGATTAGGATCACCCTCTGCTTCCTTCCATGGAGCCAATTTGCTATCCATTCAGCTATCTCTCCTTGGATCCCATGCGATCTAACCTCCCAGAACAGCCTACCATGAGGAACCTTGCCAAATGCCTTACTGAAATCCATGTACACAACATCTACAGCTCTGTCCTCATCAACCTTTTTGGTCACTTCTTCAAAAAAAATCAATCAGATTTGTGAGACATGACCTCCCACGTCCAAACCATGCTGACTATCCCTAATCAGCCCTTGCCCATCCAAATGTCTGTATAACCTCTCCCTCCAAATACTCTCTAGTAACTTTCCAACTACAGATGTTAAGCTCACTGACCTATAGTTCCCAGCAGTTTCCCTGCAGCCCTTGAAAAGAGGCAAACATTTGCCACCCTCCAGTCTTCCGGCGTCTCTCCTGTAGTTTAGGACAACTCGTACATTTCAACCAGGGCCGCAATTTCCTCTCTAGTTTCCTGCGATGTCCTCGGATATTTCCGATCTGGCCCTGGAGATTTGTCTACCTTCATACACAACAGTACTTCCTCGACGGTAACAGTGACTGCTCTCAAGACACTTCCACTGACTGCCCCAAATTCCTCTGTCCTACTGTCTTTCTCCTCGGTAAATATAGAGGAGAAATACTCATTGAGGACCTTGCCCATCTCCTGTGGCTCCACACAGAAGTGACCGAGAGCCCCCACTCTCTCTCTAGTTACCCTTTTCCCTATTATGTATTGATAAAATCTATAGGGATTGTCTGTTATGCTACCCGCCAGAGCTATCTCCTAGCCTCTTTTTGCCCTTTTGATCGCCTTTTTCAGTTTATTCCTTAGTTCCCAAAACTCCTCCAGGGATGCACTTGATCCCAGTTGCCTATACCTGTCCCATGCTTCCTTCTTGTTTTTGACCAACGTCTCAATTTCCCTCATCAGCCAAGCTTCCTTACGTTTGCCTGCTTTGTCCTTCACTCTAACGGGGACGTACATATCCTGAGCTTTCGTCAGCACACTTTTATAAACATCCCACTTGGCCGATGTTCCATTCCCCTCAAGTGACCTGCTCCAATCAACTTGAGCGAGAACTTCTCTCATGCCCTCAAAGTTGGCCTTACCCCAGTTGAGCATAACATGTGGACCCTCTCGGAATTTAGAAGGATGAGAGGGGTTCTTATTGAAACATATAAGACTATAAAGGGTTTGGCCCCGCTTGAGCAGGTAACATGTTCCCGATGTTGGGGGAGTCCAGAACTAGGGGCCACAGTTTAAGAATAAGGGGTAAGCCATTTAGAACAGAGATGAGGAAACACTTTTTCACACAGAGAGTTGTGAGTCCTTGGAATTCTCTAGATACTTTCAAGAGAGCTAGATAAGGCTCTTAAAGATAGCGGAGTCAGGGGATATGGAGAGAAGGCAGGAATGCGGTACTGATTGGGTATGATCAGCCATGATCACATTGAATGGCGGTGCTGGTTCGAAGGGCCGAATGCTCTACTCCTGCACCTATTGTCTATTCTCTATTGTCCCTATCCATAACTATCCTAAACTTAATCGAACTGTGGTCACTGGTCCCAAAAGGCTCCTCCACAAACACTTCATTAACTTGCCCTTCCCAATTCCCCAATACTAGATCCAGCGTCGCCCTCTCACGTGCGGGGGTCTCCACATACTGCTTAAGAAAACTCTCCTGAACACTCTTGAGCAATTGCACCCCATTTAAACCCTTCACACGATGATTTTCCCAGTCTATATTGGGAAAGTTAACATCTCCTACTACAACCTTATTTGACCTGCAGCTGCCTGCAATCTCCTGGCATATTTGTTCTTCTAATTCCCATTGACTATTCAGGGGTCTGAAGTACACCCCCAACAAGGTGACCGTCCCTGTCTTGATCCTCAGCTCCACCCATATAGCCTCACTAGATGAACCGTCTGTAATGTCACCTCTGATCACAGCCATAACATCCCCCTTAACCAACAATGCGACCCCCCCCCTTCCTCTTTTTCCCTCACCCGTCTCCCCTGATGCTCCTGTACCCCAGAATTTTGAGCCGCAAGTCCTGTCCCTCCCTTAACCAGGTTTCAGTCATGGCTACAACGTCCCAGTCACTCGTACCTATCCATGCCCTAAACTCATCTACCTTATCCATCAGGCCCCTTGCATTAAAATACGTGCAGTTTAAAGCAACCTTCCTTCCTCACTCTTTGCCTTTCAGCTGTCTATTCTGTCCACTAACTTTCCCCACACCACCCTCCATACCAACTTCTCACCTCACACGTGCCTCTGTCCTGGGCGAGATCCCACCCCCCTGCCAATCTAGTTTAAACCCTCACGTGTAGCATTCGCAAACCCGCCCGCTAGGATGTTGGTCACCCTCCAGTTAAGGTGCAACCTGTACCTTTTGTACAGGTCACCACTGCCCCAGAAGAGATCCCAATGATCCAGAAATCTAAATCCCTGTCCCCTGCACCAACTCCTCAGCCACACTTTAATTTCCCTCTTCCTGTTCTAACCATCACTAGCACGAGGTACTGGAAGCAATCCTGAGATCACTACTCTGGAGGTCTTGCTTTTCAGTCTCTTACTCAATTCCATAACCTCATGTTGCAGAACCTCCTTCCTCTTCCTACCTGTATCGTTTGTGCCAACATGCACAACAACCTCCGGCTGCTCCCCATCGCTCGAGGATGCCATGCAGCCGCTCCGTGACCTCCTGGACCCCGGCACCAGGGAGGCAACACACCTACAAACCGATACGTCTTTGATGTGTGGGAGGAAACCGGAGATCCCAGAGAAAATTCCCACGCATGTCCCAGGGAAAACATAAATTCCGTACAGACAGCATCCATAGTCGGGATCAAACCCGGGTCTTTAGCGCTGTAAGGCAGCAACTCTACCGCTCCACCACCGTGCCGTAAGAAATAACATTACTAATTGTTGCTAAATGTGCACAGAATTGTTAGCTTACTAAATATATGTGGTTAAATCCTATTAACAAATATCTGTACATCACTGGTTAAGTTTTAACGTGCTATATTGGACTGCCAAAGTAATAAACTTGAGATAAAGACAACCGAGTCATGATCATTATAAAGATTACAGATGGCTGTGGTCAGAGGCTAATCCAATGGCATCACTTTGTACATCAACAACTTAATTTTGCAGAGGCATTATTTCAAAGGCTCAAAGATAATAATCCATTATAGGGGTCATTAAATCAGATGGTTCAAGCTGTATGCAGATACCCAGCTCTGCTTTTACACATTATATCTACTTTAGTGTTTAACTGTAATGAATTGTTTCATAATCGATTCCATCTTCTTTCCATTAACAGACTTCAATGTTCTCAAATCTGTGGAGGGAACTCATTTTCCTGAGTTTTAATCATTGAAAAAACGAATGCCAAATTTGTTAAATTAAATGAGTCATGATCACCGAGACAAAAATTCAATGTATCATGCCAAATTAGGGTTATTTTAATAAATCACATCATTCTTTTCATATTTAAATATGCCCATAAGGAAGTACAAACTGCAACTAAAAGTGTGTCTCAAAGGCACTTAAAAAACCACCTTGTCGAAAATGCAAGCAAAACTGCCTCGAGCATTTTGTCTTGAAAATCTCGCATTTAATGCATGTTATTTCTCTTTAATTAATACCTATTTTAAGTATTTTTCCATTAATAGTTTTAAACTGTAAATGCCTCCTCATCTTATTGGTTATTCAATGTGAAGAACCAATTATTTCAATTTATGTGAATTATTAGCCTTTGATCTGCTATAAATATCCATGTTCCAGCATGATTCCTTAAACATTCCTTAAAATGTTCTAAGTATAAGGCACCTCTCTATAGGTGCCGACAACTATTTTCAATATTTAATTTATAACATTTTGCATGCATCAAAGGAAAGCAGAATTGAGATTTAATGTGTATAAAATGGCCATTAGCATATTAAAGAGGCCGATTAACGCATTAATCCAGGCTTTGCTGTGCGATTTCCATACATTGCCACCATTTAAAACTTCACAGTGTGATACTCTTAATGTGGCTAATCATAAGGTTTGATTTTCTTTTTTTGTGTGTGACAATGGCAATATAAAAACTTACAATTGGTGTGATAAATATACTTTATTAAAATGTAAGCATTCATTTTACATATTACATATGTAAATAAAAGTTCAAAAATGCAGATGGTGTAGATCATTCAATCACACTGTTAATAATTATTAACACAGTTCTATGCAAGGGTGAGTATTCGATGGTGTGAAATATGTCAGGCAAACAAACTCATCGGAAAGAGTGCAGAACTAAGAAAACAAGAGGTAGAAATACAGAAAGTCAAACAACTTTTATACTTCCTACAGTGCACACAAATAGAAGGGAACTCATTGTGATTTGTATTACCAGTGTGAGATTATCTGTAGTTTTTCCAACGGTCTCTATTTGGTCTCTTCATTTACCGACAGCAATGCCTCCAATGCTTCCACTGTCACTTTTAATTTGCCAATCACCAACGAGCTGTCCTGGGGACCGACAACTGTAAAGAAATCAGAATACCGTGTCCTAAATATTTATTACAGTGTGGAGCCAGAACCATGCTGTCTAGTACATTTCTTTAATGATCTGAACCGATTTTAAGCAATTTGAAACAAGACTTTCACTCTCCATTATATAAAAAAAGTGAACATCTAAACACAAAGTGCTGGAGGAACTCGGCAGGTCAAGCAGAATCTGAGGAAGGATGGACAGGAGATAGTTCAGGTCGCAACCATTCTTCAGCTTAAAAAAGGGTCCCGACTCGAAACTTTGTCTGTCCATTCTCTCCCCAGATGCTGCTTGACCACTCAGTTCCTCCAGCTGTGTTTCGGTCAAGATTTCAGTGTCTTGTACCTCCAACCTTAATTTCTTTGCTCTTTTCGATGTGGATGACAACAATAGGTATTCTGAGATAATTTGCACACATTTGGTACAAAGGAATCAGGTCGGATACTGAAAAGTTAAATGAAAGTAAAGATAGATACAAAATGCTGGAGTAACTCAGCGAGACAGGCAGCATCTCTGGAGAAAAGGAATGTGTGACGTTTCGGGCTGAGACCCTTCTTCAGAAAGTAAAGATGACCTTTCTTTCCCTCTTAACAATGTTTCTGAAGAAGGGTCCTGACCCAAAACATTATCTGTTACCTCCACAGATGTTGCCTGACCCGCTGTGTTTTGCTCAAAATTCCAGCATCTGTAGTTCCTCCAGTCTCTCTTTCCTACCTCTTAAATTGGATAAAGGACTTTTTTCCCCATGAGAATGATATCTTCACTCATTTCCTGCTTCATCGCATTTGTTCAGAATAAGGTTTCATGAATAACAATGAAATAATTGATCAGACGATTCAATTTATACAAAACTTGGGAAAGAACTGCAGATGCTGGTTTACACCAAAGATAGACACAAAATGCTGGAGTAACTCAGCGGGACTGGCAGCATCTCTGGGGAGAAGGAATGGGTGATGTTTCAGGTCAAGAACCTTCTGCAGACTGAGAGTCAGGGGAGAGGGAGACTAGAGATATGGAAGGGTAAGGTGTGCAAACGACAAATCAAAGCAGACAATGCCCAAGGAAATGTAGAATGGTTCATTGTTAGCTTGTTCATTGTAGAATGTCCCCCTCAGCTAACAACAAACCATTCTCCATTTCCTTGATCATCGTCTGATTTGAACTGTCACCCCACCCTCATCTATCATCTTTGTCACCTCCAATCAAGTTGGTACAACTATTTAACCCTTTCTCTTCCAAATTGGAGTGAATCCAACCCCGGAGGATGATCTCCAGTAGCTTCCCTACCTCTGACATGAAACTCTATAATCCCAGGATTAGCATACATATATTATATACCCTGGTCTATAATTTCCTGGATTAGCTCCCCTTCTGAAATAAACTAATGTCTGAACAACATTAGGTACTCCCCCGTCTACCGGGACCTTGCCTGAGGCCAGAAAAGATGCAAAGTAATTTGTCAAAGCTCCCACAATCTCCTCTTGTGTTTCTCTCAATAACGTAGAATAAATCCCATCAGGTTTAGTTTAGAGATACAGCGCAGAAACAGGCCCTTCGGCCCACTGAGTCCGCACCGACCAGCACACTAACACCAGGAACAATTTACATTTTTTTATTAACAAGCCAATTAACCTATAATGCTGTATGTCTTTGAAGTGTGGGAGGAAACCGAAGATCTCGGAGAAAACCCACGCAGGTCACAGGGAGAACATACAAATTCCATACAGACTGCACCCGTGGTTAGGATCGAACCCAGGTCTCTAGTGCTGCAAGGCAGTAGCTCTACCGCTACGCCACCGTGCCACCCCGGTCCTGAAATTAATTGGGATTGGAATTGTGGAAAGTAAGAACCTCCAAAAATGCATGACATCCCAAAAAGGCTATGAAACTCGCTGTGTTCCTTATGGGCCTGTCCCACTTAGTCGACTTATTAGGCAGTCGCCACATGGTTGCCACATGTTTGGTAAGCAGTAGTTTTCAGAACCAAGGATAACCGACAGGTAATGTTAAATGTCCGCCAGGGCTTCACAGCCGTGTATCTCTGGCTTCTTAAAAGTTGTCTCCACTTCTTCTCTCCCCTTCTCTCCCCCTTCTTCTAAAAGACTTACCGTACACCGTGCTTTAGCCGTCTTTTTAAAGCGGCAACCTTCCTGTTCATCGCGGTGTGTGTCTGTTTCACCTTGGCTTTGCACAGTGTGAATTTTTTAGACAGCGCTCCCTCTGCTTGCCCTGTCCCCCGTCTGCATAACAGGCTAGTGAAGGAAGCAATGTGTTTGTGTGTGTTCCACTCTGACAGTCGCCGTTCCAGTTGTCGGTTTTTCAGGCGACTGCCGTCAACTTGACAGTCGCCGGCAGTCCGCTGAAAAATCGCCTAAGTGATTATAGCCTAAAGCCCATAAATCTCTTAAAATAAATGAGGCTTCCATGCAGAGATGTGAAACAAAAGCTTCTTGGTAGTATTCAAAATAACGCACTCAAAAAAACAAAAAATCAATGAAAAATTGGTCTGGAAAAGCCAAACTTACTTAAACAAAATATAGAACAGGGAATTGTCATGAGGTCACAGTAGGCATGTGCAATATTGTAACCATTTTCTCATGTTATCTTTAGTTGCACATCACTTTAATGGAAGTAGAACTTGCATGTGTGAAAGCAACTTATCAATAAGTCAAAATAGTATTTTCATTTTTAATGGAAATCTTACTTCTTTTGCTCCTACATACCATGCAAAAATAAAAAAAATATGCCAATTTCTTTATGCTTTTCACCCAGCTTTTGCAAAAACATGGAAATACACTTATAATATATACTTCTGATTGCAAGCTGTATAAAAAGTACTTTAAAGATATAGCAGATAGCTTGATGTATTTTTTAAATGATTACAGCTGATAAGTTGATGAGCAGAAAACTTATCAAAGATAGAAAGCCTGTGCATTAATTGCCTCAATATATCAATAATTTATAAATGTACAGTTAGTCCCAAAGGGCTTAGTGCTTCAGTGGAAAGCAGAAACTGAATGAATGCTTTCCAAACAATATCCCATTGTTTAGAGAAGATTACACTGGAAATATATTTTCAGTTTTTATCTTTACTCCTTGAAAACTTTAACAAATAACCACCTTGCACAAATCTCAATGGTATTTTATAAATGGTTTATCATATTCAAAATCTTGATTAATTTTCAAGTTTCATATACTGGTCAGAACTGATTTCATTAAGCAGTTTTTTATTACATCATTCACTATGTGATATAAAAGAAATCACCACTGGCTGTTAACTCATTCCAGAGACCAATATCTTCAGTGATTTACATCAAAAAGCAATAACATAAAAGGTTATGGCTTGCTGAGATCACAACTATTGTCTTCACTCTGCTTATTGCATTGATTGACTGACTGATGGATAATGCGTGTATTGCCACAGGAATACTATAAAGCAAAGGGAAGAATTCATAGATTCGCCATATATAGCGCAATTATACACGTACCTAAAAAGAATATGTGAAAATGCACACCTCCAGATTCAGGGACAGTTTCTTCCCAGCTGTTATCAGGGAACTGAATCATCCTACCACAACCAGAGAGCAGTGCTGAACTACTATCTACCTCTTTGGTGACCCTTGAACTTTGGATGGCTTTATCTTGCACTAAACGTTATTTTCTTATCATATATCTCTGCACTGTTAATGCCTCTATTGTAATCATGTATTGTCTATCTGCTGACTGGATAGCATGCAACAAAAGCTTTTCACTATACCTCGGTACACGTAACAATAAACTAAACCGTATGTTTGCAATTTACAGAAAATCACAAACAAGATACAAACAAGATACAAGAGAGGTACTACTGCAGTTGTACAGGGTCTTGGTGAGACCACACCTGGAGTATTGCGTACAGTTTTGGTCTCCAAATCTGAGGAAGCACATTATTGCCATAGAGGGAGTGCAGAGACGGTTCACCAGACTGATTCCTGGGATGTCAGGACTGTCTTATGAAGAAAGACTGGATAGACTTGGTTTATACTCTCTAGAATTTAGAAGATTGAGAGGGGATCTTATAGAAACTTACAAAATTCTTAAGGGGTTGGACAGGCTAGATGCAGGAAGATTGTTCCCCGATGTTAGGGAAGTCCAGGACAAGGGGTCACAGCTTAAGGATAAGGGGGAAATCCTTTAAAACCGAGATGCGAAGAACTTTTTTCACACAGAGAGTGGTGAATCTCTGGAACTCTCTCCCACAGAGGGTAGTTGAGGCCAGTTCATTGGCTATATTTAAGAGGGAGTTAGATGTGGCCCTTCTGGCTAAGGGGATCAGGGGGTATGGAGAGAAGGCAGGTACGGGATACTGAGTTGGATGATCAGCCATGATCATATTGAATGGCGGTGCAGGCTCGAAGGGCCGAATGGCCTACTCCTGCACCTAATTTCTATGTTTCTATGTATGTTTCTATCTATTTCCACTGTCAGTGATTTTCAGGTGAATGTGTCAGAAGCTTGACCCTTGGAACCCACTTATATTTTTGACCATAGAACATACCCAGAACAGTACAGCACAGTAACAGGACCTTTGGCCCACAATGTCCGTGCCTGACCTGATGCCAAGTTAAAAGATAGACACTAAATTCTGGAGTAATTCAGCAGGTCAGTCAGCATCTCTGGAGAAAAAGGAATAGGTGGCGTTTCGGGTCGGAACCCTTCTTCAGACTTTATGAGGCTATTGGACTTTGTTTAGATTGGTGGAAAGGAGGGCTTACATTATCACTGACTTTTCTTGGCTAGTGTTCCCAACATATTGGTACTGGTGCACTTCACTAAACCACCTTCAAATCTCTGCAGATATCATAGCATAAGGCTTAATGCAATTTTCCTCACAGCACTAACTCATGTTGGCTATGGCCCAGAATTCCAAAAGGAAATGTTGATGTTGAGGCATTCATACCAAGCAAATCCCAAACCGCTGTTAAGGCCAAGACACCTTGAGTGACAGATTTCCCAGATTTACACTGGGATTAACCCGCCATGGACAGGAGACAGATTCTTTGGAATTGAGATTCTTTCTTAAAGGATAAGGATTTTTTTTTAAACTACGTTTTGGGTGGGC
Organism: Leucoraja erinaceus; assembly: GCF_028641065.1. NCBI lineage: Eukaryota > Metazoa > Chordata > Chondrichthyes > Rajiformes > Rajidae > Leucoraja > Leucoraja erinaceus. The sequence goes on from NC_073393.1 coordinate 6,794,849, forward strand.
CAAAGGTGCTGTTATTTTTGTGTAATTTGTGCATTTAATTAGCATTTTTTAATTTTCATGGTCAATAAGTTTAATTTCTAAGTTTAGGTAAACATAAACTCCCCTCCCCATCCCCTCCTCCACTGGTTGGTCAACCAGTTCCACGGTTTGCAAAGATGTATCCCTTTTGGGATCATCTATGGAGTAAAGGAAAGAGGCAACGTTTCGGGTCGAGACCTTCTTCTCGACCCGAAACGTTGCCTATTTCCTTCGCTCCATAGATGCTGCCTCACCCGCTGAGTTTCTCCAGCATTTTTGTCTACCTTCGATTTTCCAGCATCCGCATTTCCTTCTCAAACATCCCTTTTGGGATCATATCGTTCCTAGCCAACAATCAGCCTATTAGGGAACGACACTGCCTGAGGACATCTGTTGCTGGCTCTGCTTTGGACTGGTCTTTTCCTGCTTCCAGTCCCTTCCCCCCACAATCTGTCTGAAGAAATGTCACCTATCCTTCTCCAGGGATGCTGCCCTCAACACCAGCAAAACCAAGGAACTGATTGTGGACTTTGGAAGGAGTAGAATGGGGAACCACAGTCCCGTTTATATCAACGGTTGAAAGGGTCAAGAGCTTCAAATTCCTGGGCGTGCACATCTCTGAAGATCTTTCCTGGTCCGAGAACACTGATGCAATTATCAAGAAAGCACATCAGCGCCTCTACTTCCTGAGAAGATTACGGAGTCGGTTTGTCAAGGAGGACTCTCTCTAACTTCTACAGGTGCACAGTAGAGAGCATGCTGACCGGTTGCATCGTGGCTTGGTTTCGGCAACTTGAGCGCCCTAGAGAGGAAAAGACTACAAAAAGTAGCAAACACTGCCCAGTCCATCATCGGCTCTAACCTACGTTCCATCGAGGGGATCTATCGCAGTCGCTGCCTCAAAAAGGCTGGCAGTATCATCAAGGACTCACACCATCCTGGCCACACACTCATCTCCCTGCTACCTTCAGGTAGAAGGTACAGGAGCCTGAAGACTGCAATGACCAGGTTCAGGAATAGCTACTTCCCCACAGCCATCAGGCTATTAAACTTGGCTCGGACAAAACTCTGAACATTAATAGCTCATTATCTGTTATTTGCACTTTATCAGTTTATTTATTCATGTACTTACGTATATAATGGTATATGGACACGCTGATCTGTTTTGTAGTCAATGCCTACTATGTTCTGGTGTGCTGAAGCAAAGCAAGAATTTCATTGTCCTATCAGGGACACATGACAATAAACGCTCTTGACTCTTGACCTGCTGAGTTTCTCCAGTATTTTGCGTTTATCTTTGGTATAAATCACCATCTGCAGTTCCTTTTTATTATCGTAAATGTTAATATTGAATTGCAGCAACTTTAAACATCTAACACAACTGTTAAATTCCTTGACTGGTTTAATACTAAGTCTGTTGGGTGCAGTCCTGTAATGGGATCTCAAGCATACGATACGAGAGATTTCTCCACTCCTGAAACCTTGTTACAGATGTCTACAAGATCCAGAGACCCAGCGGGATTCCGCCATTGTTTTTGTATGGGTGGCTGGCAGAAGATTTGGCTCAAAGTTTAACTGCCCACGGCGCAGCTGGATTACAGGAAAATTGGCTGCACATCAGAAGATTTATGTGTGTGGGCAGCAACTTAATGAACCCAGGCATACACTAAACTGTAAAAACTCATGAGCACATCTTTGGTGTGCTGATCTCTCTGGGCCTTAGCAGTTTGGTGCAGAAATGTAATTTCTGAGGCTTTGGGGGTAAGCAGAAGAAAAATGGCACGCAAACTAGTTTCTGCCAATTTTAGCCGTTTCAATGTTAACCAGCCATACTGCATGGGAACAGCCCTTGCCCAAATTGTTCATGACAACCAAGTGTCAATCTATGCTAGTCCCATTTGCCCACATTTGATCCATATCTCTCTCCACCGTTCCTATCCATGTATCTATCCAAATGTGGTTTACATGTTATTATTGTACCTGCCTCAACAGCCTCCTCTGGTATATACAGACCGTTGGGAAATTAAATTCCTCCTTTTGCAGTGTAAATACCCGTGAGAAATTAGATTTCTCCTTTTACACATGAAATTAGTTTGGCAATTTAAATTCCCTCACCACTTATCCTAATGCCGGTTTACGGGCAGTGTTTTCAGTTTATCTAATAACTGGCCTGTCAGGAAACTCACTTTTTTCATAAGGTTAGTGACTCCATTCAAATTACTTATGTCTGCATTTATACTCTAGGCTTTGGTTAAGTTTGGAGAAACAGCATGGAAATAGACCCTTCAGCCCACCAAGTCCATGCCAACCATCGATCAACTGGGCGTACGAGCTCTATATTATCCCACTTTCTCATCACAGTAGGGGCAATTTTACAGAGGCCTATTGACCTACAAAACTGCACATCTTTGGGATGTGGGAGGAAACCGTTGCACCCGGTCACAGGGAGAACATGCAAACTACTCACACAGACTGCACCCGAGGTCAGGATCGAACCTGCATCTCCGGAGCTGTGAGGCAGCATCTATATGTTAATATGTGTTTATTGTTGTTTTATTGTATTATATGTATGACTGCTGCAATTTCGTTCAGACTTCGGTCTGAATGACAATAAAGGCTATCTATCTAATCTAATCTAATATCATCTCTTCAAGTAAAGCTGAGGGGCCAGATGTGGTGCACTTAGGGTCCCATCATAGATCAACAATGCTCCCCCAGAGGATTTAATGGCAAGTCCAGCAAGATTGCAGACAGGCAGATACACCAGCCTTTCACTCCACGCATATATAGTATAGGAGGAACTGAGGGCCACAGAGTGGCACGGGTGGGGACTGTTTGGTGAAATTTTGAAAAATGTAAAAAATTGTACTGAAAAAGCTTGTATAGTCTCCGAAAATGTCGGATGAATTTGTTTGTTTGAATGGTTCAGGAATTGTATATATTTATCAATGAATAAAGTCTATTTTGAAATTAAAAAAAAAAATAAAATAGGAGGAACTGAGGGGGAATGGCTAAGAGGTTGGCAGACCCTTCAGAGTAAGTGGCCATCTGCCAAGTCCAAAGTCATTATTTTATCTTTGCTCTCATTGACTACACCCCCCCCCCATGGAGTAATGGGCTATTACTCCAAGCTCCCAACAACCCAGTACTGATACTCAGTTCTAATATGCACATGATTGCAGCCTTGGGATATGTAACTGCCTCAGAGCAGAAAGCAAGTGGGTGAATATCCCTCCTTTATGTACATCCCACATCGTGTAAATATACTGCTGGCATGCATAGTCTTTTAAGTCTCTAATTTCTTTCACTTCCTCTGGGGAAAAGGGATGCATCTAACAGAAATATTTAAAAGAGAATAAGATAGCACTTCTGATGAAGAAAGGCAAAGCATAAGAGAAATAGACTGCTGTACATCTCTTGAAAAGATGTAAACTATGAAACAGTTTTCATATTTGCCATAAATTTTCATTTATAGATCATTTGAGTTGTCATAGCAATAATAACTGGCATTGGATTTATAATGATCTTCACAGTACTTGGCTTCGTTCCTATTAATTACCACAAAATAATTACAAATTAATATTTATAATAATTACAAAAGCTCTCGCAGATTAACGCAGGCAAAGCCGACATGTTTCAAAATATAATTGAAATATTTGGAATGACTGATAACAACGTGCAAACAAATAGCTTTATCAAAGATATCAGGGACATCAATTCAAAGAAAGGCAACGGGTAAAATTGTAAAATGCAGGAGCAACTCAACGGGTCAGGCAGCATGCCTGGAGAACATGGATAGGCTATGTTTTGGGTTGGGACCCTTCTTCAGACCCGAGATGTCACCCATCCATGTTCTCCAGTGATGCTGCCTGACCCGCTGAGTTACTTCGTCACTTTGTGTATTTTTTTTGTAAACCACCATCCGCAGATCCTGGTTTCTACAGGATAAAATTGTAATATATTCTGTTTGTGAACGCAATATAGTGAACCTTCGTTTAAAGGTACTCACTGTCAATGTCCTGTTCAACAATGTCCTTTCCCATTTGGAAAAGCTCTCGCAGATTAACGAATGCAAAGCCGACATCTTCACATTCCAAGTCCTGCTCATCTTCAGGTGGATCACTGACTAATGTAAACTTTATGCTAGGAAAGAAAACAAACATATATTTCATCAAGAAATGTTTCAAGAGTGCAATGGGAATCTTTCCTCAGAAGACAACCAATTCATTCCAAGAATAAATCAGTTTGAACTATTTCCAATCCAAATATATTGTTCTTTAAGTAAAAAGTTGAGAATAATATACTGTACACAGGACGTGGTCTTACCAAGAACCTGTTCAGTAGAAGCAGGACATCTCTGATATTGTCCTCCACACCCTGGCAATAAAGGTCAACATTCCATATTATTTCATTCCCTCTTGTACCTGTATATTAACTTTCCATGTTTCACATAACAAGAAACCTAGATTTGATTCTTCGGCATAATTCTGTGGTCCTTTTCCTTTTCAATCCAACTTGGATAAAATAATATTTCCTCACATTATGCTCCAATTGCTAAATCTGTACCCACTCATCTAGCCTGCAAAGACTTGTTTGGTCTTCATCATGGCTAGCTTTCGCTGTTATCTTTGCACCTCAGCAAACTTCGCTTCAATACACTTCGATCACTAAGATAAATAGTTGAGGCCCTACCACTCATCCCATTATATTTGCAGCGTGCCAGTCTAATAATGATCCTTTTTACAGCCCATCTTTTTTCCGTTAGCTACTCAATTCTCTATCCATGGTGAAACATTATTCCCACAGCAAAAACTCTTATACTCTATTCACTTTGTGTGATAGCTTACTAGCTTCTGGAAATCCAAAATACACAATATTTTACGTGTGTTACTCATTTCATTACATTCCAGAAGACTAATCAATTTATTACATTTTAATAAACATTCCCTTCATAAAAATATATTGACTGCTTTATTATGTCATGATCTCTAAATGCTCTACATTAATTACCTTTATACTGGATTCTAACCTTTTTCTATGACAGTTGGTGGCGTAACTGGTCTATTGTTTGTAGTTTTCTGTCTCAATCTTTACTTGGACAAGAGCATTGCATTTGCGGTTTTCAAATCCACGGGGACCTTTCCAGAATCTAGGAAACTTTGGTAGATCATGATGCATCCACTATCACTGCAGCCACTTCTATTCAGATCCAAGAATGAAGGCTATTAACTCCAGAGGACTTGGCAGTCTTTAGTTCCAGTTGTTTCTCAAATACTTTCTTTCAGTGGTAATTATTTTCAGTTTCTTCTTTTTGCCCCTTGTTTAACTGTTGTTATTGGAAAGCTTTTAGGATCTTCTACCTAAAAGCCCTGTCCCACTGTACGAGTTTATTCAAGAGCTCTCCCAAGTTTAAAAAAAAATCAAACTCGTGGAAGCACGTAGAATGTATGTGGCAGGTACGTCGGAGCTCAGGGACGTCTCTTAGCGGCTCGTAACGCTAACAGCAAGTACTTGAGAAATGCGGTAAGCTCAGGAAGACTCGTGAAGATTTTTCAACATGTTGTAAAATGTCCACGAGAGCCCCGAGTACCTACGAGCAGCAATTACCGTAAATCTCCGAGTTCGAATCAGGGCACACTCGGGAGAACTCTTGAATGAACTCGTACAGTAGGACAGGGCTTTAAGACAGGCAGAAATACTTTATGTGTAGGAAGGAACTGCAGATGCTGGTTTACACACACACCGAAGATAGAGACAGTAACTCAGCGAGACAGGCAGCATCCCTAGAGAGAAGGAATGGGTGACGTTTCGGATCGAGACCCTTGTTCAGATACTTGTCTTCAGAAGAAGATGCTTTTAGAATCTTCTAACTAAGAAATGTATAAAGTATTTGGTCAAACTGCCATTTCCATATTTCTCTGTATGTTGGAACAATGTTTGAATGCTGGTCAAATCCATCCTTGTGTGCAGCTTTGGGAGGCTTCCCTTGTGGCATAAGTGTAGTGTTTCAGTAATTTCTGGTTGAGTGATGCAACAGAGTTAAAGGAAATAGAGACCATCTTTCAAATACATCTTATAGTGGAATGTTTGGAATTAAAAAAATGATTTGATGCAATTCTGTGCAGTAGATATGTACAAGTGACTTGCAAACCTGTGATGGACACAAAATGCTGGAATAACTCAGCGGGATAGGCAGCATCTATGGAGAGAAGGAATGGGTGACATTTTGGGTTGAGACATGGAAGATTGTGGACTATCAAATGCACATTGACAGCGTTTGCAAGGAGGACTTCCCTTTTGGGGCATCTGGCATCACCCACTTCCACTGGCACTAATTAGACCTGTTGTTATTATATCTTCTCTCCGTTTTAATGTCCATCTCCAGCGGCCCCTCTTCTCTGAGGGTCACCCACTTGTAGTGGTGAAGAAGTTTGCATTTGCTTAAAATCCTGAGAGCTAAACAGTCGGGAACGATACTGCTGGCAGGGTCACCCATAGTCGACAGGTCGAGAGGGGAGGTCCCAATAAAACGTGGCCTAAGACGAAGACCTCAACAGTGAAACTGGTGGAGCACCACAATGGCGGAGAAGGCGTAAGAATGCTGCAGCAGGAAGAGACTCTCAACCATACTGGAGTCCATGCCGTTAGACACGGGTCTGTCTGTCTGGCCACAGTCATCCATTTGGAGGTACATACAACATGCACAACCCTATAAAGTCTGTGGCTCCAGGATCGGCCTCTTCAGCCATTACAGGACCAACACAGAGGATCCACCAGGAGGACTCGATACTTGACTTTGAGAGCGATCGCTGATGAGTTGCACCTTGAAAAGCAGATGGTGAGCTCGAGAGTAGTCAGTCTCCACAGTGGACTGTTGAAGGTGAAACTAGAATTAGGCCATTCGGCCCATCGAGTCTACTCTGCCATTCAATCATGGCTGATCTGATCTGATCTGAGTATAGAAGCTGGGATGTAATGTTAAAATTGTACAAGGCATTGGTGAGACCAAATCTGGAGTATGGTGTACAATTTTGGTCGCCCAATTATAGGAAGGATGTCAACAAAATAGAGAGAGTACAGAGGAGATTTACTAGAATGTTGCCTGGGTTTCAACAACTAAGTTACAGAGATAGGTTGAATAAGTTAGGTCTTTATTCTCTGGAGCGCAGAAGGTTAAGGGGGGACCTGATAGAGGTCTTTAAAATGATGAGAGGGATAGACAGAGTTGATGTGGACAAGCTTTTCCCTTTGAGAATAGGGAAGATTCAAACAAGAGGACATGACTTCAGAATTAAGGGACAGAAGTTTAGGGGTAATATGAGGGGGAACTTCTTTATGCAGAGAGTGGTAGCGGTGTGGAATGAGCTCCCAGTGGAAGTGGTGGAGGCAGGTTCATTGGTATCATTTAAAAATAAATTGGATAGGCATATGGATGAGAAGGGAATGGAGGGTTATGGTACGAGTGCAGGCAGGTGGGACTAAGGGGAAAAAATTTGTTCGGCACGGACTTGTAGGGCCGAGATGGCCTGTTTCCGTGCTGTAATTGTTATATGGTTATATGTTATATGGTTATCTCTGTCTCTTAATCCCATTTCCCTGCCTTCTCCCCATAACCCTTGACACCTGTTCTAATCAAGAATCTATCGATCTCTGCCATAAAAATATCCATTGACTTGACCTCCACAGTCCTCTGTGGCAAAGAGTTCCACAGATTAACTACCCCTAACTAAAAAAGTTCCTCCTCACCTCCTTTCTAAAAGAGCGCCCTTTAATTCTGAGGCTGTGACCTCTGGTTCCGGACTCTCCCACCAGTGGAAACATCCTTTCCACATCCACTCTATCTACGCTTTTCATTATTCTGTAAGTTTCAATGAGGACCCCTTCAACCTTCTAAACTCCAGCGAGTAGAGGCCCAGTGCAGTAAAAAGCTCAAAACATGCTAACCCACTAAATCCTGGGAACATTCTTGTAAACCTTCTCTGGACCCTCTCCAGAGCCAGTATATCCTTCCTCAGATATGAAGGCCCAAATTTGCTCACAGTACTCCAAATGCGGCTTGACCAGCACCTTATAGAGCTTCAGCATTACACCTCTGTTTTTTTTATTCCTGTCCTCTTGATATAAAAGCTAGCATTGAATTTTCCTTCCTTACTACCGATTCGACTTGCACATTAACTTTTTGGGAGTTCTGCAGCAGCACTTCCCAAGTCCCTTTGTGCCTCTGATTTCTGGATTCTCTCTCCATTTCGAAAATAATCGACGCCTTTATTCTTATTACCAAAATGCATGAATCCGCACTTTGCTACACTGAATTTCATCTGCCACTTCTCTGTCCACTCTCCTAACCTGTCCAAGTCCTTCTACAGGGTCCTTGCTTCCTCTACACTGCCTGCCCCTCCACCTATCTTAGCATCATCTGCAAACTTGGCTACAAAGCCTTCAATCCCCTGATCCAAATTTAGTTTTACTAAATAATATTGTTGTAAACTAAGCCCCATCATACTCGGACAACATGACCAAATTTTGTTCTATATCACTTAAAAATAAGAAGGAACGATTTTTACATATTCTTGACCTCAAAATAGGCACAAGTGTGTTCTTTGATGAGCAATGTCAAGTCAATTCTTTGGAGTAGCACATGGACAAAAAAATTCTGTTATTGTACATGAACTCCATTAATTATCAATTTTCATTTACATAATACTGAATAAAACAGTGCAGCGGTTATGTTTCTAGGCCATTTTCTTGCACCATTCACGAGGTTATATCTCACCAACTCTGATTTCTAAGATTTCCATCTTTGTCAATGATGATGGAAGGACAGAAAAGTGAAACAGGCAGAACTCCAGTTGCTAACCTCTGTGGTTTACTTTGATGCAATGAATACTAATTGAAAGCCTCACTAACAGATGCTGTCACATCATGAGAAAGGAAGGGAACTTACATATAATGTAGCTTATTTTAGTTTCAGGACATTTTAAAACATTTGACACTGAGTAAGTTTCTTCGCAGGTGGATTATTATTGAGCCGAGCCACCAAGTCTGAATGCAACTTATTCTGATAGTTGTGGTGCACTTGCTTAGTGGTGGCAGAGCTATGCAGCAGTTAATGCTGCTGCTTTCTAGTTTCAATGACCTGGGTTTGATTATGACATAGGATGCTTTCTGCATGGAGTTTTCAAGTTCCTGTGACCTTATGAATATCCTCCAAATGCTCTTGTTTCATCCCTATACTTTACAAAATGTTTTAGGTCAGTTTAATTTGGAGATACAGAGCAGAAACAGGCCCTTCGGCCCACCCGAGTCCGTGCCGACCAACTATCCGCACACATTACCACTATCCTTCATACATTAGGGACAATTTACAATTTTACTAAGCCAAAATGCCTACAGGCCTGTACGTTTTGGAGTGTAAGAGGAAACCGGAACTTTGGAAAAAAAAATCCACGCAGGTCTTGGGGAGAATGTACAAACTCCTTACAGGCAGCACCCGTGGTCAGATTCGAACCCGAGTCTCTGGTGCTGCAAGGCAGCATCTCTACCACTGTACCACTGTGCCGGTAGGTTAATCGGTGACTGTGAATTGCCTCTTCCTGTCGGTAAATGGCAAAAGGATAAAAGGGGAAGTGAGAAGGATAAGGTTACCGGGCTACAGGCAAGTAAGAGGAATTGGATGGATGTGAATTGGACCGACATGGGCTAAATGGGCCAAACTATCTCCTGTGCTATTGTAAGCACAGATGAAAAATAACTCAAGCTCAATTATGATTATTTCAAGTTTAGTTTTCTTTTACCACGTAGAGTATAAATACATTCAGGAGAAAGCTTCAGATTGTTATTTACTGTGATTCAATGACAAGCTAAAAAGGGTTGGCATGCTACACCAGTTTTTACCAGTACAAGGTAATTTAAAAATACTTCTAGATAATGTACAGAAGTTCTGACTATTGCTATACAAGTCCTTACATCCTGAAGAAACTGCAGTGACAACAACTGCCATTAATACTTACCTCTCAAGGTTTGACTCGAGTCCCTGAAGCACTGTCCCGAGGAACTGCCGCCTCTGCTGGTTAGTTTCTTTATCCACATGGATCACTGTCAAGAAATGACGGCGCACGTTATTTGATGCAAACTGACATCAACAATTTTACATTCCATTTAGAAAAGCACATAAAAGCAGGCCTCCATTTCTTCCCCTTTCCATGTTTACCCTGCTAGAGATAGTAAGCTGAAAGGTATAGTGGTATTAAATCTAAGATCATGTGATCACATGTCACATTGGTGGCAGCTTTATATGCGTCCTGTCAGAAAATGATACAGGCAATGTTTGACTGTGCCACATAACTGTCACTTGCTGTTAATGGCACTGACAGTGTCAATTGGAAAAGCCGGCACCACTTATTGCCATATATTGAAGGGATTTACTGCATGTTCTTTCACCCATGGAGTTGGTGATAATGATGGTATATGGCAGTGCAGTTGTCCTTCCTGACATTGCTAGTAATTTAATCCTCTACATCTGCCACAACTTTGCTCAGGCAGAGGTGTAGCATAATGCACTAAGTAAAACTTACAGCATGGCCTTTTGTCAGAACTAGAAACAATTCAGTTCTTTAATACTGAGCCGTACAAACGTATGCTGGTTTTTATTTATCTTCTAATTTCTTCCTACAACGATTATATAATGCGAGAGGCTACGTTCAAGTTTGAGTTTAAAAAAGCGGATTCAAATATTACTTTGTGAAGAACATCACTGAGTCTCACCTCCTCCCCACACCTCTATCTTTCAGTCTTTGGAAGGGTTCCAACCTGAAAGGTCACCTATTCCTTTTCTCCAGAGCTGCAGCTTGACCCGCCGAGTTACTCCAGCATTTTGAGTCTATCTTCAGTATAAACTATCATCTGCAGTTCCCAACACGGGTCCCGACCCAAAACGTCACCCATCCTTTTTCCCCAGAGATGCTGCCTGACACGCTGACTTACTCCAGCATTTTTTGTCTATCTTTGGTATAAATCGCCATCTGCAGTTCCTTCCTGCACATCACTGAGACAGAATTTAATTTCCAGCACAGTAAAAAAAACTATTATTGCTGGAAATCTGAAATTAAAATATAGAACGTTTAAAGTATTTAGCATGTCAAGCAGCATTAATGGTGAGAGAAGCAAAGTCAACATTTTGGATCACAAATCTTGCGTTGGAATTGGAAAAGGGAGAAAACTGCATGTTCGGTTGCAGGGAGAGGGATGGAAACAAAGTGAATATCTGTGACAGAATGCAGATGAAAGTTGTCATGGTAGTAATTCAAAAGACGCACATTTTTGAACGGTGGATATGCAGGGAATGGAGTGATGTGAACCGCATGCGGTCTGAGATTAGTTTAACTTTTCATCATGTTCGGCACGGAGGTTGTGGGCCGAAGGGCCCGTTCATGCTGTGCTATTCTATGTTATAGTTGGGGAAACAGAAAAGAAAAAAAAAATTTGAAGCAAGAGATTTGCAACCTCAGTGAAGAGGAAATAAAAAGCAGAGGTTACCTGACATTGATCAATATTACGTCTGGAGGGCATCAAAGTGTTTAAATGGAAAATGAGTTTCGTTCCTTCAGATTACGTAGGCATTTTTGCAGTGATGTGGCAGGCCAAAAACAGAGAAGTCATAACAGGTGTGAGAAGGAGAATTAGAGTGAGAGGTGGCCAAATATTCAGGGCTGCACTTTTAGGGATGGCACCATTGATGAAGTTGACCAGAAAGTGGGATAACCTGGAGCTAGTACGGGTGATCAATAAGTCATCATGGGCCGATGGACCTGCATCTTTAAAACTAAAATTAAAACCACATCACCTGTTTCTATGCTGTTCCCATGTTTGCACTTCCCTCCCATCATGTGAACTTCATAATCCCGCACAACCTTGCGTTTTGCTGCCAACCAGTGGGACGTTGCTGATCTCAGGAGGATCTCTGCAGTCTCAGGACCTCCTTTCATAGTTGCTGCCTCTGGGATTCCCCAGCGCTCTACCCTGGCTCATTTTCTACTGCTGCTATCACTTCCAGGACCCTTTGCCACTGCTGCAGCCTCTGGAATCCTGCTCACTTGCTGGGACATTGCTCTTGTTGCCGCCATGCCTGGCTCTTACACCCACTCCCAATGCTGCTGTTGTTACAATGATCTCCATGTTGTAAATCTACCTTTTGTACCTCAGCAAAGCTCTTTTTCGCATATTTAATGCAGAATGCTCTGCATCTCTGGAATTGTACCTTTATTATAGAATTAAAACTGAGCGGCATGTCAATAAATCAGATAAAGAAAGCAAACTAATTGGTTACCTTTTGACATTAAAAAAAAAAATCTGAATATAGTCATAACAGAGATTATCCTTATTCATTATTCAGCAAGTTTAATTCTTGGCATATTTCCAGATGTGTGCACACTGTATCCTGATTTGAATGAGCAAAGTATGCCTTTTAAAAGCTTCTTTCAAGCTTTATCATTGCAACATTATTTAGAATGTGTTCAACCCCTGAGATGGAAAAATAATTGTGATTTAATCCATCAAAATAATAATAATTTATGAAACTACCATCTCATTAAAATATGTAAGTTTTTGTATACTTATTGGCAATATATATTCCAATATTTAAAATCTATTATTTGTTTGCATTTATATTGTGAGCTATTAAATATTATGATCAATAATTGGACCTTTATTGGATTTAAGTAATTTTCAATAGTGAAGCATTACTTATTCATTATCAAACATAATAAATGATGATTATTTGTTTTACTGATTTTTTTTGTTGAAATAATATTGAAACAGTTCCTAGAAACTACTTAATAGTTCATTGATATTTTTCAAAGAGATTCATAGACATCCTCACAACAAAGAATGGTCTTGACCAGAAACGTCACCTATTCCTTTTCTCCAGAGATAATAATAATAATAATAATAACTTTATTTGTTAAGCACCTTAAAAACAACCAAAGCTGACCAAAGTGCTGTACAGAAAAAAGAAAACAAGCAAGACATCATAAAACAGGCAGAACAACAGAACATACAACTAACACGAGGCGCATAAATTACATACAAAAATCCAAACAATAAATTAAAAAACATAAAACACAAGTACGAACAACGCAGCAAAACCAAGTAAATAAAGTTAATAAACAATTCAACACCTCACTGGTCTACAAAGGCCATGGAGAATAGATATGTCTTCAGGAGTGATTTAAAAACAGCTAGAGAAGGGGCCTGTTTAACGTGCAGAGGCAATTCATTCCACAATCTCGGAGCCGACACAGCAAAGGCACGGTCCCCTCTGAGCTTCCGCTTAGTCTTTGGCTCAATCAGGAGCAGCTGATCATCTGACCTGAGAGAGCGGGAGGGCGAATAAGGGTGAAGAAGCTCAGATAGGTAGGACGGGGCAAGACCACTTAGGGATTTAAAAGTAAATAAAAGAATTTTAAAACGAATCCTATACTGAATAGGCAGCCAGTGGAGAGAGGCCAAAAGGTGAGAAACATGATCATGCTTTCGTGTGCCAGTCAAGAGACGAACAGCTGCATTCTGTACCATCTGGAGACGGGCGATGGAGGACCGACTAACCCCCAGATACAGTGCATTGCAGTAATCCAGCCGGGTGGTAACAAAGGCGTGGATTACCGTCTCAAAGTGCTGCCTTGACAAAATCGGCTTTATTTTTGCCAGCTGCCTCAGATGGAAAAAACCAGATTTAACAACAGCATGTGTTGTCTGACCCGCTGAGTTTACTCCAGCTTTTTATGTCTATCTTCTCACAATAGCAAATGTTTTTTTGAAAATAGTTTGGAATCTGAGATTTGCATTAACTTGAACAATGGCCTCCAGAGATGCTGCCTGACCGACTTGAGTTACTCCAGCACTTTGTGCTTTGCTCAAGATCCCAGCATCTGCATTTCCTCGTTTCTCCAATTCCATTAACTTGATGATTCCACACATAATTTCTTTATTAATTCTATCTGCACCTAGCGTCAACTAACTGTTCTCCGATTAAAGGGTGTTTGTAATAAGATGCCTCAGAAAGAAGAGAAGCAGATTTAGCAGAATTAACAACCACCAACACAATTGTGAACAGTTAACTCCTGTGCTGCTATCTTCTGACTGACAACTGTACATTTTGTTGGCTTCATTTTGTTAAATATAATGTAATGCATTAATGCAAAGGGTTTTTTTTTTCTAGCAGATTGTTAAATGAAACATTTTTTCATTAGTTGGTAACCTGGCTCATTAACAATTGGCAATCCTTGGAGGAAACATGTTCAGTTAGCCGGTTTAACTTATTTTAGCTTTACCATTGCTGTGATTATAACTGATCCATTGTCCACTGCTTGGCTTTGGAAGAGATAACGGAGTCTCTTCAGCTGGCAAGTTGTAGAATCTGAATTCAACAAACAGTCGTTGAATAGTCTCATCGTTTAGGATTGGACTGTCTTGGCCTAGAGTCAGAGATACAATCTCAATTCGGATCTTTTCTGATGGCTGTAGGGACAAAAAAATAAAACAAAATAAAAGACAAAATAGGTTACAAACTTTATTGCAATTTCAATGAATAGGTGTCTCATCCTGTAAAATGACTCAAGGCATTCTCATGAGAAGTTAATTTTCCACTTACTTGCCTTTAGGACCCTTGAAAGGTACATTAAACCATGAATCTTATTTCTTTTATTATGTATTTTCAGGTACTTTTACCACAAACCAAAATCTGAATATTTCAAGAAATCTGTTTTATAATTCAGCAGATTCATGGAAATTTTACAAAGATGACAAGAAAATTACGCACCATTCTGTCTCTGCTAATACAGAAACAAGGCTTCATCTGGCAATATTACGAGGATTAGCAGGGCATGATGAAATATTTAGTGGATTTTTTTTTCTCTAAACCTAATAAATCAAATGTCTGCCAGGTGTCATTAAAGTAATGGCCTTTGAATTGAATAAGCTTTTCATATTCAAATTAGAAAAGAAAAAAAAGGAGATGGAAGCACTGAAAGGTTTTGCAAATAACCCAAATAATCCCGAGCTCAACTACTAAGAATGACAATGGAGTTATGTTTTATTTTAATAATGTATTTATACAGAGTAATCCATTTAGCCACTAGGGTATACTGACATGGGAATTCATTGGCAAGAAAAATAAGAACAAATATAAAAAGAAATTGTTTGCATTATACAGAAAATTGTAAAGCCATTGTGGTATCTTTCATGTGTTATGATGTAGTTAAACAAAAGCAACAAGTCAACTTCAATGAGATGTGAATAGATAATCTATTTTAGTGAAGATGGTGAAGAAAATAAAGAATGCAATGTAATAATAATAATAATAATAATAATAATAATAAATAAATAATGAAAAACTTTTTTGACCACTGCCACAGAAATTAAAAATGTACTTGAAAACAAAGGTAAGGCCTTGACCAAAACATGGCATCTCGAATAACGAGCACTTCCTGCATTTTTTAGATCTGAGGTTTTGCATTCAGTTCTTAAAGCCCTGTCCCACGGTACGGGTTCATTCCAAGAGCTCTCCCGAATTTAAAAAAAAATCAAACTCGTGGTAAGCACAGAGAATGAGTGTAGTGGGTACGTCGGAGCTCTGGGACGTCACTTAGCGGCTCGTAACGCTAACGGCAGGTACTCGGGAAGACTCGCTAACGGCAGGTAAGCACGGGAAGACTCGTGAAGATTTTTCAACATGTTGAAAAAATGTCCACGAGAGCCCAGAGTACCGACGAGTGGCCGTTACCGTAAATCTCCACGTTCAAATCAGGGCAAACTCGGGAGAGCTCCTGGAATGAACTCGTACCGTGGGACAGGGCTATTATTGTGGACCGAAAGAAGGGTCCTAACCTGAAACGTTGTCTGTCTGTTTCCCCCCCACTGATGCTGCCTGTTCCGCTGAGTTCCTCCAGCAGTTTTTCTTTTTTTAATGCTTGTAAATCACATTACTTTCAAATGAACAAACAAATACATAAAAGGTCCCAAAGTGCTGGAGTAACTCAGTAGGTCACGTAGCATCTCTGGAGAACGTGGATACAGGTATGTTTTGGATCGGGACCAACGTTTTATTTTGGGAGGCGGGGGGGAAGAGGGGAGGAGAAGAGAGGAGGGGAAGAAAGCTGGAATAAAGGCAGGATAAAGCATTTACACAGAAGGACCTTCGTGCACATGTGCAGAGATCCCTGAAGGCAGCATAACACCTAGATAAATAGGGGATACTTGGAAACAAGAACAAGGAGGCTACGCTGCAACTGAATATAACTACTCATGAGTATTTACGATGTACTTAGATAAGCACATGAAGTGCAGAAAGGTAGAGCCCACGTGTGGTAACATCGGCTTAGTATGGGTAGTATGGCCAGCATGGAGGCAGTTTCTATGTCTTGTTTCTCCGCTGTCTGACTCCATGTCAAATCAGTTACATTTAATGTCAATTTCAAAAGCAACTAAATTTAATTAGAGATATATTGAGAAAAGTGGACTAAACCATTAAGTCAGCTTCTTTAACATAATTGACTTTCTGGTTTTATTCCCCTCTTTACACCAGCTTAGGAATTATTCTTAACATTATTCTAATCGCCAGAACGTATCAATTTTATTTCTTCAGGTTTTATTTCCCTTTTCTTTCTTTTTATCTATATCCCTCTTCTTTCCTAGACATCGTCCAACACTTTCTGTCCTTCTAGATGTATTTAATTTCTAGTTTTCTTCCCATTTCCTCAATGCATTTCCTATGCAAAATTAGATTGGTCATAGAAGAGACAAGTCAGTGGTGGAGAGCTGCTTCTCAGACTGGAGGTCTGTGATCAGTGGTGTTCTGCAAGGATCACTGTTGGGACCTCAGTCGTTTGTGAAATGATTTGGAATTAAATGTAGATAGTCTGATTAGTAAAATCGCAATTGGCAGGTAAATCAGTGGAGTTGTGGAGAGTAGGAAAGGTTGTCAAAGTATACATATCAGTTGGAAATATGACTGGAGAAATGGCAGATAGAGTTTAATTAAGGCAAGTATGAGGTGTTGCATTTTGGAGTGTCAATAGCAAGAGTAAAGTATACAATAAACATCAGAACCCCTTAGGAGTATCAAAGTACAAAGGGATTTGGGGGTGCAAGTTTGGGGAGGTGCCTCGAATGTGCTGCCACGGAGGTGGTAGAAGTAGATACTATAACAAGCCAGCCCTATGACTTCTCAAACTCCATTGGTATCCAAGAATCAAACATTGGCACATAGTTAATTTACCTTTAAAAGCAATAACCAGCAAATTGTTAGGTCATTCATTGTGTCTGAATTGGGGGATGGGGTTGGTACTGGGTTGGGATGTAGTTAGCTGGTGGGGTGAGGAGTTGGAGGTGGCATATTATCGGTTGCCAAACACCTAGTTCTCTTGCCTGCTTGACAGATGCATAGACAATAGGTGCAGGTGTAGGCCATTCGGCCCTTCGAACCAGCACTGCCATTCAATGTGATCATGGCTGATCATACACAATCAGTACCCCTTTCCTGCCTTCTCCCCATATCCCTTGACTCCGCTATCTTTAAGAACTCTATCTAACTCTCATGAAAGCATCCAGATAATCGGGCTCCACTGCCTTCTGAGGCAGAGAATGCTGTTATCTGGATTGTTGAATTCCAATTAGCAGTGCTGGCATTGAATTCAGATTGACAACATAAAGTATTCTATATAAATTCAGATGTGTGCTAGTGACATACACTATATCAATTTGATGATCAGAACAAGTTGCATTATAATTCCATACATACATGATACAGGAAACGTAATACAAGCATTATCAGGAAAAGTAGTACAAAAATTGCTGTAAATCTGAAATAAAAACCGAAACTGATAGAGATACTCATCAGGTTAGACAGCATATGTGGAGAGAGAAACAGGATTAAAATTGAAAGGTCATAACCGTTAAACATCAAGTCTGTTTCTCTCTCCACAAATGTTCCCTGGTCTGTTACCTATCACCAGCATTTAGTGCTTTGATTACTTGATCACAAATTATGTTGCAAATCATCTAATGTTGTAGCAAGCCAAGTTCTCCAATTTTGTGGCTTTTGTTGTCGGCATTCTGCACATCAAAGTTTTATTATGTGGATTGATCAAAACAACATGGGCCGTTCCCACTGATTCTTCTTTTTGCATGAAAACCAGTGAATTCAATGTACACACAATTCTTAAAAGCACATTGATGCTTTAAATAAAAGAGGTCAATTGACAATGTAAGACTGGACTGTTTAAACTTTTAGGAATAGAAAGAAAAGTCAAAAAGTTGTGGCATGGCAAAGCATTTGATTTCCCTATTTCACATACTCCAGCAAAACTTTACTAGCCTCCTGGAACAGTTAGACAGCCTAAAAAGCGATCGACTCTAATAGTTGCTTTAAAACATCTGGAATGCGCAGTCTGAAAAGACGGTGGAAGCAGATTTGATAGAAACTTTTAAAAGTGGATTGAATGAATACTTGAAAAGGAAAAATTTGCAGCGCTTTGGCAAAGAGCAGAGTTGGATTAATTGGAAGGTTTTTTTTTGGAGAGTTGAATGGTTTCATTTTGATTCTATGATTTTGATTTTCATTCCATGATTCTGCGAAGTCAGAACTGTGCTAATTTCCATTGGTAAGGACATATTATTGTTAAAGGCATACGTATACCATTTCAAATAAGAATGTTTTTCCATTTGAACATCTGAAAGTAGAGGATTATAATCAGAAGTAATACGAGCATTTCAAGTCTTTATACATTTTTAGAACCTGAAGTAATCAAACAACAAAAGTTAATTCCATCAGTGTTCATTCACCAATGATAATGATTACCAAGCCAATTCACTGTTGCCAACAGATCTTTGATCAACACTGTAAATACATGATACTATCTGCAGGCAACAATTTATACATTATATCAGCTTTACCCACATATATAAACAATAAAGTTGCATGCATCAGGCAAATTATTATCATACTGTACAAAATGTAGAGGTTGCAAATGTAACCTTCCAGAAACTAAAACCAACTGAGATCCAAATTACTTTCTGGTAACAATCAGGTGGAAAGAATAAACCCATGATTGCAGATTTGCAAAATCAAGGGAATATAATTTTTGACACACAATTTTGTGAATTATGATGCCAAAGTTTTTTTTAACCCAAAATGGTGTTCCCTAAAATTTGACCCCTAGTTTTCAATAATTTCAGGAATAAATATATGGACTTACTGAAAGCAAAATATAATACATTGAAATCTATCAAATATTCCTGTTTAATTTAAAACAATACCAATACTCATACTGTGTAATTCTGGTAATATGAAAACATGCTGATAATTACTTACATCATATATGCCATTAGATTCATATAAAGCACCAAGATATTTATTTGACTGCTTTCCAAGCAAGAAATCAGCTATGAGCTACAAACTAATGACCTAACATGAAGGCAGAATAATTTGATTTGGTGCAATTTTAATAACTTGTTCCGTCGAGATGAGTTTAAATAAGAAGCTAGTGCAATGTCCAAGATAGGTAGGATATTCGCAGTGAAACTGCTTTGAAAGATTTAGTCTCCCAACAGAATTTTTTTTAAAGTAATGATGCAGGATTATTATAGAGATTATATTAATCTTAATAAAGATGAGTTCAATGCTAAACCAAATCAGTAAAAATGATATAGGACATTTCTACTTGGTTTGCTGCCATATTAAAGTTATTACAGGCTCAAATTAAAAAATGGACTTTTAAGTTTTCATTAATATGTTTGTAAAAATTGAGTATCTCATCCGCTGGTTTCATCACAAAAGTTTAAACGTAATCAGCTCTTATTATTGATTTCAAAATGTAATCTCTCTTGGAAAGATATCTCATACCTTTTCTATCTTAATGTCTCTCTGCACCATTCACAGGCCAAGACCTTCTGTAGGAAATCTATCAATAAGATTCTTCAGTGTTTAACCAAATTGCTTGTAACATATAATTACCAAACGTCACGGCAAAGATAATAAAATACAATAATAGATGTGCAGGAAGGAACTGCAGATGCTGGTTTACATTGAAGATAGACACAAAATGCTGGAGTAACTCAGCGGGACAGGGTCGAGTCCCTTCTTAAGTCACCTTCCCCCAGCCAACAATAATCTATACTGCATTTTCCTTGAACTTCGTCCCCTTTGATTTCTCGTTTTCACACCTTACCCTTCTTTATCTCTGTGTCTCCCTCTCCCCTGACTCTCAGTCTAAAGAAGGGTCTTGACGAAACACCAACCATTTCTTCTACTCAGAGATGCTGAGTTCCCGCTGAGTTACTCCAGCATTTTGTGTCTATCTTCAATACAATAGTTGCTCTGCTCCCTCTTTCTTGCACTCTCTTTTGGGTATTATCCCTGATTGATGGTATACATTATTGACCTATTTTCAAGTATTTTAGAAGCTGATCAAAATAATGCACAGCATTGAGAAAACATTGACATAGCTCTGGGGCTCCCATTTTTGCAAATAGGCTTTGGATTTATAAACTCAAAAAGGGGCAAAATCACACCTTTGGGTAATCCAGAACAGTGAATCACTCAATCGTGTGCAATCTATCCAATTATAATTTCATTGATTGCATTTGGGTAGTTTGTTCATTTCAATTAATCAATGACAGCTACAGCTCAGATAGTTGAGGGTATATTGCTTACTCTTTCATCATTTTCAAGGCAGGAGATTACCTATGTATATAAAACCCTATTGACCAAAGTCACCTCCTCGGGTGGCTCCGCGAGTGGCAGCCTCACCAGCAGCGTGTTCGTCCTTTCGACTTTTTTTTGTTTTTTAATATGTCTACATGTATGTTTTAGTGTGGAGGGGGAATAGGGGGAAACCGTTTTCAGCCACTTACTTCGACTTTTCTCTTTGTCGTATCTTTGCCCCCCTCACGGCCTACCAACTGGATTGATGCGGCCTTTCTCGGAGACCGGCCCAGAGCTTCATCAGCAGGCGCGGCGGGACTAACATCAAGGAGCGGGGCGATCCCTTGCCGGGGATTGCCAGAAGAAGTGCTCCGACCGCAGGCCTGCGGGCTATAACATGGTGAAGCCGCGGTCTGCGGAACTTCTAGCCCCGGGCGCGGCGTGGACTTTCCATCGCGGAGCCTGGGATCCCATGCCAGGAATCAGCAGAAGAAGTGCTCCAACCACCGATCTCCGGTCAGAAAGTGGCCGATTCGGGAATTCCAAGCCATGTGTTCCAATCCGTCATGACGTCAGAGTTTCGATCATCCCGACGAAAAGGCTTGTACATTGGGCCATCCGTAGCAGTGACTACGGAGGGTTTCTTGTCCCGACCATTGGGTGCACAATGGAGGAAGATTGACTGAACGTTATTGCCTTGCATCACATTGAAGAATGTTGATTCCACTGTGGTGGATGTTTGTGTTAAATTCTGTTGTGTATTGTGCTCTTTTTGGTTGTATGGCTGCATGGTAAATCAAATTTCACTGTACCTTAATTGGTGCATGTGACAATAAATGTGAACTTCAACTTGAGCTCATAACCAACAAGTTAAGATCGAAGGATATACAAGCAACTGGGACTCCTGGAGTGCAGGAGGATGAGGTATATAAAGTCATGAGAGGAATAGATTGGGTAAACTCACAGTCTGTTGTCCAGAGTAGGGGAATCGAGAACCAGAGGACGTAGGTTTAAAGTGAGGGGGGAAAGGTTTAACAGGAATCTGATGGGTAACTGTTTTACACAAAGGTTGGTGGGTGTACGGAACGAGCTGCTGCCGACAGAGGTAGTTGAGGCAGGTACTATTGCAACGTTTAAGAAACATTTAGACAGATACATGAATAGGATAGGTTTACAGGGATATGGGACAAACACAGGCATGTGGGACATGTTGGGAAAGTTGGGCCGAATGGTCTGTTTCCACGATGTATGGCTCTCTGACTATCTAGCACATATTTAGATGAGCAAATAAATAACCACAGCCTACCTGCCTACAGATCTAATGGTAGAATGTGGGATTAGGCTGGGTAGTTCTTCTCTGCTTGGCCTGAGCATGAAGGGCTGAATGGTCTCCTTTCATGCCTTGAATTTTCTGCCTTGAATATGAATAAAATTTATTGTTCCATAAATCAAGAAACCCTGGTCACTAAAAGGCTATTGACTTATAATCTTAACATTAATCTTGGGCTTTGGACATGATATTTTCCTTGGTTATAAAGCAACTTTACAACCTGCAGTATTTTATCACCCTCTATCAGATTTGATCAGGTTTCATGATCTAACATTTAGCTGCTGTAAAAAGAACTTCCTTAATCTAAGATCTGCACATGGGCAAACACTATACACACGACACACTGTTGAACTGTTTAATTTCAAAATCTTCAGTTTTCCTGTTATGTGAAATTAGTCTCCAGCATTGCAACTTCTAATGTAATAAAGGACTTTGCAGGTGCAAATAGAAATATTCACCTTCAGCTGAGTTTTCCTTAAAAGTATCTCTTGTACGGAACATGATGGATGGCTGATGGCTTCAAAATATGTCCAATACTTTACAGTATAAGATTGTCAATGTTGTAAATGAATAGTATATGCCTTTAATTTATTGTGTCTATCTATCTCCAGTTTCTGAAAGTAATTATGAGCATCTAATGTAATACAGTGCACAATACGACTGATATCCATCATTTGGTCTACTTAAGGCACAAATCACATAAACTGCCCTCACAGATCTGAACAGCAATGAGTGATAATAAATCGTGAAAAGTTATATCCATGATGCTAAATAAATATAACAACAATTAAAATTTCAGAGAAAGTGATTTTCGTTCAAGTAAATGTTTGCTGTTCTGCGTAAGTTTATGCAGCATATCCAATTTCTTACTATACATCATCTTTTGTCAAAATGTACTTCAATTGGGCTTCAACTGCTGGTCTTCACCATTAAATTAACTTGCAAAATGAAATTTCTTATCTATCAGAAACACTTAAGTTACTGAACTTGCTTCATTTTCCTCACACTCGGTGGTGTTACGTTCATTACTGATATTTTTGTTCTCCATCCCATTTGTTAATTTCTTTATTCACTTTATTATTTCACAAAACATGAAAGCTACCACATTGCTGGGAAAAAAAAATCACTTAATTATGCGGTAGACTAAAATGCTGGTGAAACTCAGCGGGTTAGGCAGCATTTATGGAGCGAAGGAAATAGGCAACATTTCGGGTCGAAATCCTTCTTCAGACTGATGTGAGGGTGGTGGGAGGGGGGGGGGGAAGAAGAAAGGAAGAGGTGGAGCCAGTGGGCTGAGGGAGAGCTGAGAAGGGGAGGAGAAAGTAGGAACGACCTGAAATTAGAGAAGTCAATGTTCATACCGCTGGGGTGCAAACTGCCCAAGCGAAATATGAGGTGCTGCTCCTCCAATTTACGGTGGTCCTCACTCTGGCTGTGGAGGAGGCCCAGGACAGAAAGGTCTGATTCGGAATGGGAGGGTGAGTTGAAGTGCTGAGCCACCGGGAGATCAGGTTGGTTATTGCGAACCGAGCGGAGGTGTTCGGCAAAGCGATCGCCAAGCCTACGCTTGGTCTCACCGATGTAGAGCAGCTGACACCTAGAGCAGCGGATGCAATAGATGAGGTTGGAGGAGGTGCAGGTGAACCACTGCCGCACCTGGAAAGACGGCTTGGGTCTTGAATGGAGTCAAGGGGGGAGGTAAAGCGACAAGTGTAGCATTTCCTGCGGTTGCAAGGGAAAGTGCCCAGAGAGGGGGTGGTTTGGTGGGAAGGGACAAATTGACCAGGGAATTACGGAGGGAGCGCTCTCTGCGGAAAGCAGACAGGGGAGGAGATGGGAAGATGTGGCAAGTGGTGGGATCACGTTGGAGGTGGCGAAAATGTTGGAGGATTATTTGTTGTATGTGATGGCTGGTAGGGTGGAAGGTGAGGACAAGGGGGGGACTGCCCTTGTTATGAGTGGGAGGATGGGGGGCGAGTGCAGTGTCACGGGGTATAGAAGAGTCCCTGGTGAGAGCCTCATCTATAGTAGAAGAGGGGAACCCCCGTTCCCTGAAGAATGAGGACATCTCCGATGCCCTGGTGTGGAACATCTCATCCTGGGTGCAGATGCGGCATAGCCGGAGGAATTGGGAGTAGGGGATGGAAGCAGGGTGGGAAGAAGTGTAGTCCTGATAGCCATGGGAGTCAGTGGGTTTATAGTGGATGTTGGTCAATAATCTATCACCTGCGACGGAGATAGTGAGGTCAAGAAATGGTAGGGAAATGTCGGAAATGATCCAGGTGTATTTGAGTGCCGGATAAAAGTTAGCGGTGAAATGGATGAAGTCAGTGAGTTGTGTGTGAGTGCAGGAGGTAGCACCAATGCAGTCGTCGATGTAGCGGAGGTAGAGTTCGGGGATAGGGCCACGGTACACTTCGAACAAGGATTGCCCATAGCTAATGGGACAGTGGTACAAAAGCAAATATTTGCAGGTGCTGGAAATTTACAATAAAACAGTAAATTGCTGAAAACCAGGTTGCATCTTAGTTACCGTTTCAAGTTGATGACTATTTATCACAAGCAATATCTGGTTAACATGTAGCATCAATCAAAACAGCGGATCAACGATTGTGTGTTGGCCAATCTCTGCACAACCATCTTGTAATCATACCAAGACTAGCTGGATTAGAAGACAATTTGAGTTGATAAAAGAATTTACAAATGGCCTTTCATTCCTTTGATATCTATCACGCTGTTCTTTTACTGAGTTTACAGAAGGTAAACGTTAGCTTCTGTAGCAAATAATGCAGGCTTTCCTTTCATTTAATTTCAACGTTGAGTCTGTAATTTTCTGATATTGTTATCGGTATTATTTATTCAAAAATCCAATTCTTGAAAGTTCTCAGAAATCCATGAGTTGTTTTCATGACCTTTTGTACCTTTATCTATCCATAGACTTGGCACAAAATAAAACTTTTTAAAGCTGGTATACATACTTTTAAGTTATACGAATAACTAGGATATTTTCTCATGGCAGCAATACCCATTTTTCTTGCTGACTCCTTTAGGTTATTTGCTTACATTAATTGGCATCACACGCTAGCTCCAGCTCTCATTCCAACATGACAAAATCTTTGCCAATTGGCCTTCCTTGTTTGGCTCTTGAAATTTGCCAACATTTTTATTGGTTTGATGGGGAATGGCCGAGGGGAGATGATTATCGAAAGTACTGCAAGACAAAGCTGTCATTTTGCTGTACAATTAATCCGAAATGAAGGCACAAAACTGCATCCAAAACAGCAGTGCAAATCTCTGCACTTTTTGGAGTGCAAACTGAATCTGCAAATTACTGACAATGACAGAAAATATAAGAGACAAATTTGAATTGGTCCTCAACAAATATACTTTCTTCAAACTTCCTTCATGGAATGTTTGTCACACTCAGTTGGGTTGTCTGAGAATGTTTTTAAAAGGTGGAGAGAAAGAGGTTTGTGTGTGTCCTTTGTGGAACTTTATACAAGCACGATTCATTTGGAAATAAAATTTTATTTAATTCAATCCCAATTCAATTTATTTTGTCATTTGGACCCCTTGAGGTCCAAACGAAATGACGTTTCTGCAGCCATACATTACAAACAAATAGACCCAAGACACAACATAATTTACATAAACATCCATCACATCGCTGTGATGGAAGGCCAAAAAAAACTTATCTCTCTCCACTGCACTCCCCCCCCCCCCCCCCCCCCCCCCCCGATGTCAGTCAAAGTCAAAGCCCCCGGCTGGCGATGGCGATTGTCCCGCGGCCATTAAAGCCACGCCGGGTGATGCAAGGTCGCACACCGGGTCTTGATGTTGGAGCCCCCGGCGTGCGCTCGCAGAGTCCCGCGGCCATTCCAAGCCGCGCGGGGCGGTGCTGTAAGGCCCCGCTCCAGGAGCTCTTCGACCCCGCAACTCGGGCGGGAGAAGTCGCGTTGCGGGAGCCCTGAAAAGCGGTCTCCCTCCAGTGACCCGCGGGCTCCCGGTGCCGCCATCCGCCAGACCCGCAGTTGCAGCCTCCGAATCTCCGGAGGTCGGGCCGCAGCAGCAGCAGCGCTCCACCACCGCTCCACCCGCTCCGGACTCGGCCAGCTCCGCGACGGTGAGGTGAGTCGTCGGCACCAGAGCCCCCGGTCTTCTCCTGTTGGAGGCCGCTCCTCGTTGCAGCCCCAACGACAACGGAGACCCGACAAAGAAAAGGTCGGGTCTCCCGTGCAGGGAGAGATTAAAAGTTACCCCCTCCCTCCCACCCCACACCCCAACCCCCCACACACACACCCCAACAAAAAATAACAAAAACTACATAAAAAACATAGACAAAAAAATAATTAAAAATGCAGACGGGCTGCAGAGGCCACTGCTGACGAGAGTCGCGCCGCCCACCACAATTAAGAATCATCTTGAAAAACTAAATTGAAAACTTGAAAAACCCAGGTTTGTTAGTGGGCCATTAACCGTTACAATTTATAGCTGAACACATCAAAGATCACTTGCTTGAAATATTAACCGCATTCCTGTCTATTGAGGCTGCATAATCAGCTGAGAATATCCAGCTCTTTTTTAAAACTACAGACTTTTTAAACCAGTATTTTTGTTTTTGTACAAATCCTATGACGCATGTAGGAGCGAACCAAAAGATAATATTTTTGCAGCATTTATTCAAAAGTGTAAGAAATCTTATGTGAAGTATTTTAATGGCACATATAGTTTCAACGACATTGACTACTTCCTTAGTCCAGACATGTAAGTTTAATTAGAGTTGATATAAACATGTACATCAACATCAATATCATAGATTTTGGTGTAACGTGCCACAACCTTTGCCATAGATTACTATTTCTACAACTTCGATGACAGTGAAATGAGTTTGTGCTATCACTCTGGTTTAACTGGTTTAAACTGTCATACAGATAATCAAATTAGCTAAACTTCAATCATTACAGACTATATTGATGTAATGGTGTGAATTAAGAAATAAACAATGCCAACTCTGATAGATTTATTTAAACACAATAGAACCTGCAGTCCCCAACTTTCATAGACATATACTCTTGCTCCATGCAGCAATTTGTTTACAAAAGTTAAATTGGCCCGTTGCCTTCCCTTTTTTAAAAGCTGATTTTTACATTGTCTCATTTTCAAACTGGATATTGACTTAGAACAGTGTTCACTAGTAATGTTTGATGATCACTTTTGGCTGAATTTAAAAGATTAGATTTCCTTAAGAGAAATTAGTCCTAAAAACCCCATTAAGGCAATGATTGTTTAATTCTTTTCTGTTTTCACCTTTATCCTGATTACATGATCATGCTACTCCTAAAGATAATTCATCCAATCTTCAACATGTATCTAATTTCACATTATGCCCTCTATTTGAGGGAGCCTTAAACTTAGGTTAGGCTTCTGACTAGACTCCAGCGCCTAAAACTTAATTTCACACATGGGTTTTAGAGTATCTCAAAAGGTGACAATGGCACAGCAGAGGCAAAAATTGGATGCATATAAGGTATGTTATAAAGGGTAAAGAGTTTCTAGCTGACTATCCAGAAAAGGAATCTTTTCTGCGATATTCCTTGTGCATTCTGAGGGAATACTTGCTAAAGCATCAGGACTCTCTTCTATTAAGGAGAACACCCATTATAACTTCCCTGCAGAGATCCAAGTTGAAATGCTTTGATTAAGACAATTTTGATTTGCAACATGTTATAAGATTGTCTCCTAGTTTCTGTTGTATTTTTACAAGGAAATAACTGGGAGTTAACAGGGAAACTAGGGCCATGCAAGAATTCAAAGGAATGCCAAAACTGATTGGGTAGTTACATAGCCCAGCTGAGACTGGACATAAGGATCTATCAGAAGGCTGCACAGGTTTGTATCAGGTACTGGTAAGATGGTGCTTTAACCCTATTCCACAAGTCTTTCAAAGTGGAAACTTTCATAAACTATATTCCCTAACAAATGTATTCACTGTATCAAACTTTCCAAGTTGTTATCTCCAGTTATAGTGTGAAAGAAAATTAATAGATAAACAGATGCAATGTAAGTAGTAGCAGCATTGAAAATAATCCAGGGTTAATTTTCAGATTTACCTGAGTGGAGAAGGACAATAATTTACAAGTATATCTTCTATCTTTCGAGAACAAACTTAAATCAACTATATTACTTTGGCATGTTTAAAACTGGCAAAAAAAATGATATAGGATGATCACTGAAGTTATTATAGCAGAAAACTGTTTGATACATTGTGAATGAGGAATAACATGTATTAGTACTCTCCCAAAATGCACACATCATGAATTTTGGAATTAATGCTTCCAATAAACGTTTTTCCCACTAAATATTACAATACAATACAATACAATACAATTTATTTGTCACTTGAACCTCATAGAGGCTCAAGTGAAATGTTGTTTCTGCAGTCATACATACAAGAAAAAAAAGACCCAAGACACAACACAATTTACACAGACATCCATCACAGCGCATCTCCACCTCGCTGTGATGGAAGGCAAAAAAAACGTATCTCTCCCCTGCACTTCCCTCTCCCCCCGATGTCAGAGTCAAAGTCAGAGCCCTCGGCAGGCGATAACAATTTGTCCCGCGGCCATTAACGCCGCGCCGGGTGATGCAAGGCCACGCTCCGGGTCTTGTTGTTGGAGCCCCGGGCAGGCGATGGCAAAGTCCTGCAGCCGTTGAAGCCACGCCGGGCGATGGTGTAAGGCCCAGCTCCAGGTCATTCTCGACCCCGCTACTCGGGCGGGTGAAGTCGCCGTTGCGGAAGCCCCGAAAAGCGGTCTCCCAGCAGGGACCCGCGGGCTCCCGATATCACTGTCTGCCAGACCTGCATGTAAGCCTCCGAATCTCCGGGGTCGGGTCGCAGCAGCGCGCCACCACCGCTCCTCCCGCTCCGGACTCGGCCAGCTCCGTGATGGTGAGTAGGTCCACAGCTCCGTGACTGGAGCCCCAGGACGTTCCTGCTGGAGGCCGCTCCACGTTGCAGCCCCAACGGCAACGGAGACCCAACAAGGAAAAGTCGGGTTCTCCGTGCAGGGGAAAAATTTTTAAAGTTTCCCCCCCCCCCCCCCCCCCCCCCCCCCCCCCCCCCCCCCCACACACACACACACACACATATACCCCATCAAAAAAATAAAAACTACATTAAAACGGGACAAAAAATAACAAAAAGACAGACGGACTGCAGAGGCCGCTGCGACGTGAGTCGCGCCGCCCACAAAATCATTAATATATTGTTCCTTATTTCAATTTGAATATGTGGTGATCAGGCATTAGGTTGGACAGCATTTAAGTACTGCCAACAGTGTTGTATATTTATTTCTGGGTGCAGCACAGAGCTTTTAATCGATGTATTATAGATCAAATTCATAATCTTAACTTCTGATTATTCAAATATATTAAATATTCATAGATAACAGTCCACATTTTTACATTTTCTCGACTTTCTTCTCTATTAATTATTCTGCCTGGAAGCTTTTCAGAGGAAAAGCAGCCATCAGCTTGACTGAACTTGACAAGCTGGCACGGCCCAATTACATTGCTGCTCAAAAAAGCTTTGATGTAGTGGAAGCGAAAAGAGATAGGGGCAAATTGTACAGCACATTATGTTAATGACTTGATTTAATACAAGCACTAAACTTTATGTAGACTGTTAAGGAAGATGCTAACACTAATTACACCACTTTGGTGAGGAAAGGAGGGGACAAGCATTTCATTCTGACAAAGTGCAGCTCATAAATGTTGTAAATGAAATGAAGTAATCTGTGTTTAATTATACATCACAGGCAGTAAAACTAGACAGGATCTATAGTGAAGCATGGTCCAGAAAACCTGTTGGATTTCTTTTTGATCAAAACATCTAAAGAATAATTCTGAAGTTTGATATGCCGGTGGTATAATATTGTAATTGGCACAGCACTTTAATTACTTAACACTTAACATGAACATAGTTGTATTTAAAATTCAATCAGTATGCATTACAAATTACCATATATTTGAGGATCAGCTGAGTTACTATGTAATTAGATCTACTGGGTTCAACACCTTAAGCATTCCTGGAGGTGTGTATTTTTATTATCTTGCCGTCAACAGGAGAACATAGTTTTTAATCCTATAATTACACTTACTATCTGCCAGGATTTTGTCTTGCCCTCTCTTACTTTCCTAAGTTTACAAACTAGTCCATTGAAGGTGCAGTCACCCTAATTATATAAATGCTGTATTTCCACTTTAAATAGTAAATCTGAATACATTTCAAACTCAAAATTAAAAAGAATTACCACTCAAGGCGTAAATTTCAGCTTTGTAATTTTCTATTTTGCTACTAGCAGATTGAGTGTCAATAATTGGGGACGTTTATCCTATTTTCAAGTTAAAATGCTTTGCAGGTATAGTGACATGCTATTGATTTTTCTTTGCTACCGAGTAACCGTGGCAAATGCTACTTAGTAATTATTCATTTCCTAATGTCATAAATTCACATATTTTAATGTAGAATTTGAAATTAAATTTTTTATATGAATTCTTCCAGTTAAAAAGGTATCTGTGCCATTACTTGAAATTAGTGATGGGATCTCTTTACGATCTGTAGACAGCGAATCACCCATGGACAATTGCTTAATGTAGATGGACACATAATGAGATGTTAGACATACTTTACTTAAGGACTGGACAGGGATTGAAAGCCAATCAGGAATGGTTATTGACCCAAAGTAGCTGGTAATACTACTTAATGCTAGAAATGCAAGATCATATAAGAGAAAAGAACATAATTGAAAAATCATGGTTCAAATGACCTTCTGCACTTAGCCTTGATAAATGAATCGATCAGATGTTTTCAATAGAGGCAGCGTAATGTACTGAGATATGTTCTGTAACTGATAGCTCAATAAGCCATTAATGTATACAGAGAGCATTAGAGGTCAATTTCAGTAAGACCTTTTCATTGATATTGAGTTCCTGCAGCTGAATATTTCTTTTAGCCATCATATCATAGTATCATATTTGACTGTCAAAAGCAGAACCCTACCCATATCAAATCAATTTTCAGTACAAAAAAAAACAAAGTAGGAAGTTGTTCACTTTACAAAATAAAAATCTTTTCAGCAACTTTGACCCTACTTTCTTTGCAAGATGCAAACACGTACGTTACTATTCTTTCAAAGTAAGGCTACAAAGTCAGGCTCGGAAGCAGCACCAGGATTCGAACTAAAAAAAGGATCAAATTTTGCTGACAGCTAAACCAGCAGTCATCAATCATTGTGTTACTATTAATCCAAACCCTCAATGTTGTACTTGGGTCTATGAAGCTGAGACATGTCATTACAAATCCACAGGATTGCAGCGCAACTATTGGAGGAGGTAGAATAATTTTAAATTTGAAGACAGGCTAATGTTAACATGAATGAGAATATCAACAACGCTACACTTTCTGTGTATCTTTACACTGGATCAAAACGTATGATGTCGTTAGCATTGCATTTTAATGCCGTTATATTTCCTTCCCCTTGTCATTTTACGTCACCTGACTCACTGCTTCCCTTGATCAGCCATAAAGATTTTCAAGAAACAATCCATTGCTGTTAAATGATCCGTTCAATATATCTCATTCAAACAATATATTGCCTTGCATTAGAATTGTTTGCTATAGTTCACAGGATGAAATGAATAGACTAACCTGTTTTATACAACCTGGCTCCAAGCCTGCGACAATACAATCATCACTGTCCGTTATTGATTCCTCACCATCGTAAACAACTAGGAGAGATAGAAAACCACTGCTGAAAACAATTACACTGATGGTCACTCAGAGATTTATAGGAGGAACAGATGTTTACAGAATAGTGATAAGATGATTGTTTAACAGTAAGTGAGCAATCAAATAACATCATAAAAAGTTATTTCTAATACAAATGATATCTTTTTCAAACTACAAAGAATAAGCAAAACAGTTACATAAATGATGGGTAGCTATCTCAGTAAATCACGTTAGATTTATATATGGCTTTTAGGTTTGTATATCTGCAAAAATGTCTATTAAATCCAACAGCTTTATCAGATACATTTGTTTTCTAGCATTGACAGATTGGAACATTCGAGCACGTAATAAGGAATATATGAAACATATATTATGGTTAAGAGCAGCTGACTGAAACAATGAAATAATAAAATCAGTATACTACAGGTCCACTACCAATTTTCCGGTAACTGGTGGTCCGCACCTCCTTAAATCCGGACAAAATGATGAGAGCACACTGGAAATCTGCACAGGGCTAGTCCCCCTGAAAATGTGGCGCCTCGGGCAGTGAGGCAGCCAATCTCATCTCAACCTCATCTGGACTTCTGTGCCTTTTGGTGGGTGGATTTTGCCCCCTGCGGCCGGGGCTCTGGAACTCCGGCCCAGCCGGAGCCGGTGGATCCGTTCCCATAGCTGAGTTCCAAGGCCGACTTTGCGGGCCCCTTGGCGGCCAAGGAGGTTCCGGTACCGTTGGACTCCTCCTGGAGACCGTGACCTCTGTTAGACTGGGAAAACTGATAATCCAGCATCCAAGAGTGCCGGAAAATTGGTGGAGTGAACCTTATTTATAAAAAAACAGCGTTTATACAATATTATATCCATTCCCATTCAAGGAGTGTAATAGTTTGTCAATTCAAGGGGCCTAAAGAAAATCAACCTAATTTACATATATGCTTTATAATACGCTATTCCATCCATCAGGATGGGACCCTCCACTAAAGAAAATGATTCGATGCAGTACTGAATAAAAACCAAAGCATTGGCATTTCTGCACAACAATTCTTTGGGGTGTGTGGGCAAGTTCAGCAACTGATGTTGTTCAGGTGGAAAGATTGCAAAGAAGATTTACAAGGACTCGAGGGCCTGAGCTATGGGGAGAGTTTGGGCAGGCAAGGACGTTATTCAGGAGGCTGAGGGGTGATCTTATGGAGGTGTATAAGATCATTAGGAGAATAGATATGGTGAATACAAAGTCATCATACCCAGAGAAGGGGAATCGAGAACCAGAGGACATAGGTTTAAGGTGAAAGTGGGAAGAGTTAATAGCAATCTGAAGAGCAACTTTTTCACACAAAGGCTAATAGGTATAAGCAATGAGCTGCCAGAGGAGGTAATTCTGGAAAGTACCATAAAGACATTTCACATTCCTTTGGACAGGTAAATGGATAGGAAAGGTTTAGGGGGATATAGGGCAAACGCGGGCAGGTGGAACTAGTCTACATGGGGCTTCTTGGTCGGCATGGGCAAGTTGGGGCGAAGAGTCTGTTTCAGTGCTGTATGTCTCTGTGACTATAACTGGTTCCCATTGCTAGTTGCCTCGGTCTAAAAAGGATTCAGTAGTTTGTAAGCCATAAGAGTGCTGATGATAGACAGACATATTGGTAGTGGCCTGGTATTACTTTCCAGGTCAGATTGGTGAACACTGCAGGTTTCTCTTCCTTTAAAGACTAGGGAGACTGATAAACTGCATATGAGTGGTAATTGTATGCTCAAACATGCTCTAGGGTCATTGTGAATTAATTATTTCAAGACATTTTTGGAAGCTTTGTTAGCATGTAGAATTAGATTATCATATCTAAATAAGCCTTGGGCAGGAAATCATTTCTTTTTGTTTACCTACATAAAGTTAAACTAATTCTTTTCCTTCTTCTTTCATAATTCTTGAAATTTGAGGAACTATTAAAAAATCGTTGATTAACCCTTTGCCCCACATAATTGGTAAGGAATTGTAGAAAGTTGATGCTTCACCTCTGAACTCCATGAGAGAATAGAAGACATGAATAGATGAGGTACATGAATTGGAAAGGTTTAGGGGGATATGGGGCAACGCAGGCAGGTGGGACTAGCATAGATGGGCATCTTGGTTGGCATGGGCAAGTTGGGGCCGAAGGGCCTGTTTTCGTGCTGATTGACTCTATCTGACACTCAAGGAAATCATCATGAAACTCATCCCAAGAATTTTACGTCTTTCACATTTGTGCACATTGCGTGGAAGTCCCAAGTTTTCAAACTGTAACACTGGGTTATGCCAACAGATCCATGTGGAAATACCAGCACTGAGTGTTAAGTTTCCCCAAGTTTCTTAGAGCTTGACAGGGAAACCAAGTTGAAAGCACAAGCTACACTGATGATATTGAAGACCTGATGAGCAAGTCTGCCAGAAAATAATAAACACTCATATCCGCTTCCTTGAGTGGCTTTGAAAAGTTTATTTCTATTTACTTTTCAGGATATGAACATCACTGGCGAGGCCCATATTGATTGCACATACATAACTTCTTAAACTACTGGAGTCCTTCTTGTTCTCGCTCAATATTATTGAACAGGAAATTCCAGAATTTGAACTCAACGACAAAGAAGGAAGAGTGATGTGTTTCCAAGGTGGACCTCTGACCTTCTCTTGCAACTACAGTATTAATGGCTGATCCAGTTGAGTGAATCTTATGATTTGAAGGTGAAATTCGCAATGATGTCAATGGCAGTTGTTTGACTCTTCTTGGGAATGGTCACTCCAAGATAGTTGAATGGTGCACTGTTACTTACTAATCACCAGCCTGTGCATGAAAAATATATTGGTCTTTCTGCATGCAGGCAAAGTTCCTGCTGTTAATGGAAATGGAGTTGTTCAATCATTAGCAAAAAATGGCAACTGTTAGAAGGAAGGTCATTGGTACAGTTAGTTGATGGATAATGCTCACAGTGCTGTAGCCATGAAGGTGAACAGAATAAGGTGGCTTTTACACAACTGCAAAGTGCGGGGATCAGCAGGGAGTTACAGTTTGCAGGAAATCTTACCTAAAGGTCGCATTTCCATTACATATTGAATGCCAGTGTCTGAGGTTGCTCAGGATTTTGTGACGGGTGTTGGCAGACAGTTGCAGCTTACTTGTGCAAGACCTGCTTTTTGTTGGCCTTTGCTTTAGCAAATGACCATCATCTTCAACTACTCTGCCCTAGGGATCTTTTCAGGAACTTAACCAGAGATCAGGATAGACATAAAAAGCTGGATAGACACAAAAAGCTGCAGTGTCTTTGGAGAAAATAAATAGTTGACGTTTTGGGTCGAGACCTTTCTTCTGACTGAGAGTCAGGGGAGAGGGAAACAAGAGATATGAAAAGGTTCATAGAACAAATTAAAGAAGATCTGTAAATTGAGTGTGCATGATGCAACAGGCAGGTGTCTGATACCTCAGCGTGTCTGTTTACACCAGTTTTGCAAATGTGAATAGATATAAATAAGTTATTTTATATTCACACCATTAAAGGCACAAACTGTTATGTGGAATCCCGTAAATAATCTGCAAATAAGATTAATATTAATATTTACCTTGGCCAGGTTCAGGAGCATCTTGTTTTTCAATTGATTCTGAAGCAGCTGTGCTAAGTTCTGATGAAATGTCAGGGCTCCTTGGTTCACTTTCTGGGGCCGGCTCATCTTCCATTTCTGTGCCTGTGACAACCTGTGTTTTTAACGTGTTATTAATTACAGATAATATTCAGAACAAAACTAAATCATTACAGCAATTATGTCAGGTTTCAGAAAATTAAAAGTTTTAAGTTGCACTTGAAATGTAACAAAAAGTATTTTTTTTGTTTATGCAGTATAGATTATTTTCTACATTTAAATTAAACCAAATTAATCAATATATTAAAAGCCACATGCTCTGTAATTGGTGTATTTAAGTTACCAAATTACTGATTATAAGACTCAGCCAAGCAATGATATTGTTACTTTAAGGTAAGCCGAAATTCACTGATATAGCCGAGGTTCTCAATCAATATTTTCCATCTTAACCTAGGCAAAGAAGTTATCACAGTGTCCATGCAGCAACAAAAGACCTTGGTGTGCCAGGAAGTACCAGGACAAGGTTAGACATCAAAAAAATGTGGCATGGAGTAATGAACCATGAAAGTTATGATCAATTTTAACAAATCACTAGATCATTGATGCCACAATCCTCTCCACAATTTAGAAAGACTATTAAGATGTCAGAGAGCTAATAATTACTGAGAATGTTTCAGAGAGGAGAGATTTACCAAACTGCAACTGCATATATCAATAAGGACACATAAGTTGCATGTACACTGCTTTGTAAACTAAATTAGTCTCCCTCTGCAATGAATGAAAGTTTTAATCTCATCTTGTCAGAGTTTGCATGGATGGCAGCATTTTTCATGGTATAGAGTCCAAGCATGACTGTACACAGATCAGTTTACAAAAAGGAATATTCTTTATTCTGACAGTAGTTATGATTCCATTATCCTGCAGCAATCCTCTGTGTTGCCTTTAGGTGAACCATTGCAACAGGTCAACTCACAGCAAATAAGGTATATTTCCGATGTCATGTTTAATGGTCCTAAATCTAGAATCCATAAGCACCTGCACAACAGGCTTCAAACTGCTACAGTTATAGTCGACAACACATCTACTGTATTCCCTACCAGTTTCTGCAACCTGAGTCACTGTAGAGAAAACCTACAGTACTCCGCTAAGCTAGTATTAGGTCTGCATCAAATCATAAAATGGTAACAGCACACAACAGCAGTCCATGAGAGCACCATTGTCAGGTACATTCCTGAGCTCTTTCCCTATAGCACTGCATTTTTCTTTTCTTTTCAAGTCCTAATCCAATTCAATTTTGAAAGCCTCAATTGAATTTGCCTCCACCACTTTATCAGACAATGCATTCCAGATGCTAACTACATGTAGTGTAAAATTATTATATTTAATTCTTTTGACAATCACAAATGTTCTTGCTCTGGTTCTTTATCTTTCAACCAATGGGAACTAATTTTTCTCCATCTATTCTGTCTAGGTCCCTCATTATGTTGACCTCTATCATATATTCATTCAATCTTCTCTGTTGTAAGAATAATCCCAGAGTCTCCAGCATGTGATCAGTACACATTGCGGTTCTGTTGTCAAATGAGAAGTAACAAAACGTTTAAACAAGATAATGGCTTTTTCTTTTTCCAAGTGCACACCATACGATTCCAATTGTGCACCTTAATCAAATTATTGATGTCATTCATTATTTATGAATATACCTGGAAAAAAAACATTGTTTTAAGAGGCCTTGTTAGAGGGTTATAGGATGAATTTGGCATTAACAATTCGCCCTACACTCCAATTCCAAGCTTTTAAGACCCGACTGTGATTTAGTCTAACCTGTGAGATGACAGTTGTTTATGCCAAACACAATTTCCTCCATACATTAGATTTAAATCCAAATAGCTGCTATATTGAGGAAAGATCTTCGGTGTGAAAAAAAACAGACCTTAAAGCTCCTATTTACTCATGCAAAAAAAGATTCATGGCATTATCTTGAGCGCTTTGCAGGTACTTGAGATAGACTGAGGTAACCTCACAGCCATCGTTACTGGGACAATGACCAGGCATTCCTGGAGGATACTCAAAAACTGGTGCTACGTCGCTTGTATATACTAATTAAGGGCTTGATATTCATTTAAGAACCTTTCTAAACATTTCAGCTAAGGTTGCTCTGGTTTTCTGACTCAACTGAAGTTCATTAAACTAAATATCACAAATAAATATTTCCTCCTTTGAACCCCATTATGCAGTAACAATAACAACAGTATTCATGGCTACACAACATTCATGAACATCAGTTCCAGTCCAAATTCACCGTCACACCACCTTTTCCCCAACCCCCATTGCCCTCAAGTTTGATTCTTTCCTTTCTCATAACCTCTCTGCATGTATCCACAGGTCAGCACAGTGGCGCAGCGGTAGATTTGCTGCCTTACAGCACCAGAGACACGGGTTCGATCCTGACTACGGGTCTGTTTGTATGGAGTTTGTACATTCTTTCTGTGCCCGCGTGGGTTTTCTCTGGGTGCTCAGGTTTCCTCCCAAGCTTAATTGGCTTCGATAAAAATTGTAAATCGTCCCTAGTGTGTAGGATAGTGCTAGTGTATAGGTGTGATCGCTGGTCGTTGTGGACTTGGTGGGCCGAAGGGCATGCTTTCATGCTGTATATCAATAGTCTAAACTAAAGCGGGTCAGATTGAACCCCAACAAAATATATGAGTTCAGTTTCTAGTGTGCTCCATGCTTGTCACATACTAGAATTATGGCATTGACCAGCCAGCATTCTCCAGTGAAGTGGGATCTCCAATTATGATTAGGTGAGGAAGATGCTGTTTCACATATTGATATGACACAAAAAGAAATTAAATATTCATAATATTAAGCCATTGCTCATGGGCAATATATCAAGGTGAAAGAATGCACATAACTTTGCTCTGTTATAATAATATTTATTTTCACATACCCGATTAATAACTTCAGGCTCAAATGTATCAATCTTCATCCTATTAGATTTGTCTACAAAAGGAGGATCTTCAACTTCAATTTCATGTTTTGTTTGTAACTGCAAATTAACAAAACCAGTTGTGAAAGTGATCTGGCATGCAAACCATCCAGATCAGGAGGCTTATCCGTTCGATTTTTTCAACTTATCAAACATCCCAAACATTATTTCTACCATCTCCTTTTTGACCAATATTTATAGAATTTTTGAACCAAGCAATGGCCATATTGAGTGGAACCAGTGTATGTAATTTAGTGAATTTTTGAAAGGCATTTGGCATGATGAAGGCTAAACTGTAAGAAGTGATGGTACAATTTATCTGTACCTTGGTACATGTGATAATAAAGAACCAATGAACCAATCATCTAAAAACATTAATTCTCTCCACCACCGGTACAGCATAGCTATAGTGTGTACAATCCACAAATTACATTGAAGTTATTTGCCTGGACAACTCTGAGAGCATCTTCCAACCCATTACCTCTATCACCAAGGAGTAGACTAATGGGAACACTATCCCTGCAGGGGGAGATGGGAAGATGTGGCGAGTGGTGGGGTCACGTTGGAGGTGGCGAAACTAATCGAGGATTACTTGTTGTATGTGACGCTGGTGGGGTGAAAGGTGAGGACTAGGGGGACCCTTGCACCCCACCAGCCGTAGGTTGCCGACCCATGGTCTAGATCTTGGAATTTCCTATTCAAAAGCATTGTAGGAATACCTTCACTCTAGGGAGTGAAGTGGTTCAAGAACGTGACACACCACCATTTGTTTACGAACAATTGGGGCTTGGCAATAAATGCTATGCTTTCCAGTAAGGCCCAAACCTAAGTAATGAAAGTAATGAAATTTAAAAAAAACATAAGAGCACTACAAAGGGGAAAGAAATGTGCATGGAAATAATTCAAAATAAATGCCAGAAGACCTCACAGGGTTCTGAATGTACAGGAGTCAGTCCTGGACTCCATTCTAGACCCCAAAATTGTGCTCTGATCGACCCCTTGCATTTAAAATATAAACATGACTAAAGCTATGAGCATAGAAAAGAATACCAAGATTGAAAATTAATCTCAAGTGAGACTAAAGATTCAAATAAATGTTTTCTCATAGAACTCAAGTGAAAGAGACTCTCAGGAAAAGCATTTCATTAACGTTCTTCAAAAGGAACTGGATAAATATCTGGCCGGAGGCAGGATTGGTTCTTAGAAAGATAGGTTCGGGTTAGATGGTAAAATACTTAATAGAAAGGAAAATAATAGTTTCTGGTTTCCAGGGTGCCAAACATTGTTTGGAGACCAGCAAATTAAGTCCAGATAGTGGAGAAATTACATTTGCTATGCAACTCGAGAGGTAAAATGAATATTTGTGTTGAAGTTTCTCCACAGAAATTAAAATGTTGATGTTGTTAATATGTGGTTTGAGGAAGGAATTTGATTGGAAGATAAATCTTTTCCAGTTCCATTTGATTTCATACCCCTATTTGCATTTGTTGTTGCTATTCCATTTTATATGAGGAAAAGATTGATTTATGATTACCCATATTTATGTCCACCACTTTCTCTCACTGAAATGTACTGAAATATGTCAGTGAGATATGAAATTACCAGCAAGCCATCTTTCCCGCACTGAAATTGAACTATGGGGTATCATTACTTCATTTAGGCTCTGTCGCATACATTTAATGGAATTCATTCACTCCGATTTACACTACTCAAGTCTGTTTAATGCCAATTTCACGATTCCAAATTCTGATAGAGTAGGATGACATACACGGGCCTCCCTGTCTATTCATGGGCCAACTGTCCCATTTCCATCATTGTGACATTATCAATTTGGAATTTCAGAGACTTGCCCTGAAATATTTGAAAATCTAGATGTGTGAGGGAAAATCTAACTAACAGCCATACATGCCATAGCAATAGTTGGCTTAATAATGAAGTAAACACTTACCGAACTGTCAGAAGGCTTTTCATCAGCCCATGATACTCTTCTTTCTTCTAGATCATCAATGTCTGTTGAGAGTTTTTTATGTTTCGGTACCTAAATTGCCAAGGAATCAGACTTTACAATATTGTTATTACTCTATTTCAATGGGAATTTTCTTAGTTTACCTCAATATTTCCTTAATTTTAGTTCCCAGGCTCATACTGTAACTTACATTTTTTCTTGATCTCTGTTAATGATACAGTTGACACATTCTTACAAAGAATAAGAAAGCAATATATTGGAGACTGCCTCGCTAATATTTAAAGGTACCAGAAATGTGTGCAAAATATACCTTTGGCTGTAGCTAAAGCAATCCAATTGCCATTCAATCAGGCGACTGATCTCGATACGAGTGGTTTTCGAAGTTAGATCAACAGAAACCTTGACAACTTTTGGGGCCAAATTGAATGGAGCTCAGTGATGGTTGAGGGGTGGGGTCAATTAAAAAATGCATATTGTTGGTTTGATTTTAAATTATTATTGTAATATTGTTCCAGGTGCGGCAGAGGTTCACCTGCACCTTCTCCAACCTCATCTATTGCATCCGCTGCTCTAGGTGTCAACTGCTCTACATCGGTGAGACTAAGCGTAGGCTTGGCGATCGCTTCGCCCAACACCTTCGCTCAGTTTGCAATAACCAACCTGATCTCCCGGTGGCTCAGCACTTCAACTCCCCTTCCCATTCCGAATCTGACCTTTCTGTCCTGGGCCTCCTCCATGGCCAAAGTGAGTCCGACCACATATTGGAGGAGCAGCACCTCATATTTTGCTTGGGTAATTTACACCCCAGCGGTATGAACATTGACTTCTCCAATTTCAACTAGTCCCTGCTTTCTCCCTCTTTCCCCTCCCCTTCCCAGCTCTCCCACAGCCCACTGTCTCCACCTCTTCTTTTCTTCTTCCCGCCCCTCGCCCACCCCCACAACAATCTGAAGATGGATCTCGACCCAAAATGTCACCAATTCCTTCGCTCCATAGATGCTGCCTCACCCGCTAAGTTTCTCCAGCACTTTTGTCTACCTTCATTGTAATATTAGTAATAACCTGCCAGTTAAAACAATAGAAAAACTCCAATACCTGATGCTAGTAACCACATAAGTTCAAGCCCTTTAGATAAATGAACCCTTGATAGAAAAGGTTTAGGGTGAGGAACATATTCTCATAAAAATCTGAAAACCATTATTCTGGGCTTCATTAATGTCTACTTTTATTATCACCATTTTATCTGATGGAAGGAAAGATAAAATCAATGCAATCTTGGATAATCTGATTTTAAAATTAAGTGGCATCCTATATAGATGAATACATAGTGCTTTGTGAGAAAAGGATCATAACGTCTTAATTCACTCAGTAATCTTTGTCAGCACCCCCATTAAAAGCAGCTAGTTATATCTTAAAATGGCTTAATTTGATAGTTTCATTATTACATCAGTTTTGAACTAGACTTATCAATTCCTCCACGACTTGTGCTGGAAACTGTTCCAAAACTCACCACAAAAATGAATAATTCACACCATGACCAATACCTTAATTTGTGTTAGCTACATGTTTTTTCTGCTCCTTACATGGAAAATACAATTTATATAATAGTAAATACATGACTCCAAAATGTTTATTATCAGGTTATTGACAATTAAAAAGAGATGTTACAGAGGCCGACCCACCTAAGGACCCCCAGGACTGCCAACATTCAACTATGTAAGACAGAGCAACATTCACCCCTCTTGTACTGTCACTGAGACAGAGGCCACCTGCCCTCATCATTGGTGTAACAATACGATACAATACAATATGATGAAAGAAAGTCTGAGCTTGTATTCACTGGAATTTAGGATGAAAGAGGATCTTATAGAAACATATAAAATTCTTAAAGGATTGGACGTTAGATGCAGGAACAATGTTCCCGATGTTGGGGGAGTCCAGAACCAGGGGTCACAGTTTAAGAATAAGGGGTAGGCCATTTAGGACTGAGATGAGGAAAAACTTCTTCACCCACAGAGTTGTGAATCTGTGAAATTCTCTGCCACAGAAGGCAGTGGAGGCCAATTCACTGTATGTTCCAAGAGAGAGTTGTATTTAGCTCTTAGGGCTAAAGGAATCAAGGGATATGGGGAAAAAGCAGGAATTGGGTACTGATTTTAGATGATCAGCCATGATCATATTGAATGGTAGTGCTGGCTCAAAGAGCCAAATGGCCTATTCCTGCACCTATTTTTCTATGTTTCTATGATGGAACTTTATCCCAGGAGGGAAATTGATCTGCCAAGTTGCTTTAACTGATAAAGCAACCCAACCCTATTACTAATCCCAGAGAATCATTTTGATTCTCTTTATGAATATCACTGTTGCTAGCAGTGGGAGACTTCTGCTGATACAACAGGTAAATGATTCCACACAGAAATAGAGTTCTAGGGAGGAGTCAGCATTGCAATAAAGACTCTGTTGGATGAGCACCGGCGTTAAGATCTTCTGGGGCATTAATTTATCCGGGGACCCCAGCAGAGAAACAAAAGTTCCTTGATTCTCATCTGCTGCTTTCGGTGTTCTTAATGTGGCCTCCTTTACTTCGGTGAGACCAAGCGTAGATTAGATGACTATTTTGCTGAACATTTGCACTCGGTATGCCAAGGCCTGCCGGATCTCCCGGATGCTAATCTTTTTAACTCGCCTTCCAATTCCTATGTGGACCTCTCTGTCCTGGGCCTCCTCCATTGCCTGAGTGAGGCTACACGCAAATTGAAAGAATAGCACATCGTCTTCCACTTGGGTAGCTTACAACCTAACGGTATGAACATTAAATTCTCCTATTTGAATAACTAACCTGCACCCCCCTTTTGATTATATTTATTTATTTATTTCCCCCCCTACCCTCTTTCTTTCCCATGTCCCACCTGGATTCACACTTCTCCCCCCACTCCCATCCCTGAGTAAACTGAACTATTCAATTAACAAACCTGAAACTATATAAGTGAATAAAATGTTGTTACCAAAATTGAGTCGTCGGTTAGGTCAGATAACGATTCTTTATGTTCCTTTCTCATTGGCATCTTTTCTGGTTCTTGCTTCCGAACCACTTTAGCTTGATCCATTGTCACTATGGATGCATTCGGCGGCATATAAGAGATCATCCATTTTAATTCAACATTTATGGTGCCGACGACTTGTTCTTCAGTGTTTCTAAGTTCAAATGTACCTGGAGGTAAATGAATAAGAGTGTATTACAAAGAGAACTCATTGAGTGAGCATAACAATTTCAGATTAGGATCCAAAAAACTGGAGTAAATATATTAACAACAGGAAGATGCATTTTCCAAAAGGAAAAGTTAAAAATAATTATTACCAGAGATGTTTTTGTTGTGGGATAACAGAATAAGAGGGATTTCTGCCTTTCCCAGGTAGGAAACATCAGCAGGATCGGTATCATCAAATATGTAAATGAGCAATGATTCTGACTTTAAATACCGGTCGAGCTCGGAGTTCATTGGGACATGAAATCTCATGTGATCTTCAAACTGTGGATTATTGCTGTTGGGAATGATAGCCGTGTCATGGTCTGAAAAATCAAAGAACTTGTAGACAGCATAAGGGCTTGGTTGGGTGTCCTTCCTTTTGTGTTGCAGGTTGTCACACGATTTAATAATCACGTGAAGATCATTCATATTCCCATCTGCCAGAGATGTAGTATGTTCCTATGGGATCAATGAAAAAATATGTTAATCACAGGACCTGCACTCAGGCTTATGAAAGACTGGTATATTGTCTGCCATTTTAACTTGGAAACTGTTCAGTGCAATGCAGCCTTTAAACCCCAGTTAATTTTACGCTCCTTTGAAAACACAAGGGGTGTAAAACAAGTTTTCCACCTATTCCCGTGTCCTTCCTATTGAACAGGTTGATATAATTTTTTCCCCATAATCTTTGCTGCTATTATTTTCACATTCAAGTCAATAAACGAAAAAAAGGTAAGAGGAACAACACTGATGAAACAAAGTAATTAAATTGTCATTGCAATTCCCAATCACTTTACCAATGTAACTTTTTCCTTTATAAATATTACAAAGAATGA
This sequence comes from Leucoraja erinaceus, assembly GCF_028641065.1. Taxonomy (NCBI): domain Eukaryota; kingdom Metazoa; phylum Chordata; class Chondrichthyes; order Rajiformes; family Rajidae; genus Leucoraja; species Leucoraja erinaceus. The sequence goes on from NC_073393.1 coordinate 6,839,331, forward strand.
GTAGCATTTACCTCTGTTTATCTAACACCTTTCTTTCCTCTGATTGTACAAATAGTTGTATTTATTCACAGGATTTGGGTAACACTGACAGGACTGTAGAAACAAGGAACTGCAGATGCTGGTTTAGGAAAAAGGACACAAACTGCAGGAGTAACTCAGCAGGTCAGGCAGCAACTCTGGAGAACATGGATAGGGTCTCGAAATGTCTGAAGGGTCCTGACCTGAAATGTCAACCTATCCATGTTCTTCAGAGACGCTGCCTGACCTGCTGACTTACACTTGTAGTTTGCATCTTTTACTGACAAGACAAGCATGTTTTGTCCAACTCTCAGAAGGTGACCATGGACAGCTATGTTTCACCACCCATCCCTCTGGCAGATCTGATAATGTAGATTCCTGCAGTGCTGTTTGGGATGGAACTCCAGGACCAACATTATATTTCAAATCAGGAAGTTGCTTGATTTTTGGGACTTTGAAAGTGAATATGTTCCCATGATCTTTTTGTCCTTCGATGCCACAAAGTTTCTACCAAGAAACCCTTGCAAGTTGCTGCAGACTTTAAGAGAATAATCATTATTGCAGCAGTTATCCAAACATAATGCACAATACAATAAGCAGCTTTGCAAATTGCAGTGTTGAGCTATCAAGATTAGAAAGAAAATGGGCCATGCCATTTCAGACAATGAATTGCACTGCATTTGCAGCCAACCCATGAATGTATATGCATTGTTTAAGAGGGAACTGCAGATGCTGGAGAATCGAAGGTTACACAAAAAAGCTGGAGAAACTCAGCGGGTGCAGCAGCATCTATGGAGCGAAGGAAATAGGCAACGTTTCGGGCCGAAACCCTTCTTCAGACTGATCGGGGGCGGGGGTGGGTGGGGACAAGAAAGGGAAAAGGAGGAGTGGCCAGAAGGCTGGGGGATGGGAGGAGACAGCAGGGGGGCTGAGGAAGGGGAGGAGACAGCAAGGACTAACAAAATTGGGAGAATTCGATGTTCATGCCCCCGGGGTGCAGACTCCCCAAACGGAATATGAGGTGCTGTTCCTCCAATTTCCGGTGCTGCTCGCTGTGGCCATGGAGGAGACCCAGAGCTCTAGATGTCAGCAGATCTATATCGGTGAGACCAAGCGGAGGTTGGGCGATCGTTTCGCCGAACACCTCCGCTCGGTCCGCAATAACCAAGCTGACCTCCCGGTGGCTCAGCACTTCAACTCCCCCTCCCACTCCGCCTCCGACCTCTTTGTCCTGGGTCTCCTCCATGGCCACAGCGAGCAGCACCGGAAATTGGAGGAACAGCACCTCATATTCCGTTTGGGGAGTCTGCACCCCGGGGGCATGAACATCGAATTCTCCCAATTTTGTTAGTCCTTGCTGTCTCCTCCCCTTCCTCAGCCCCCCTGCTGTCTCCTCCCATCCCCCAGCCTTCTGGCCACTCCTCCTTTTCCCTTTCTTGTCCCCACCCACCCCCGCCCCCGATCAGTCTGAAGAAGGGTTTCGGCCCGAAACGTTGCCTATTTCCTTCGCTCCATAGATGCTGCTGCACCCGCTGAGTTTCTCCAGCTTTTTTGTGTAACCAATGTATATGCATTGTTCTGTTGAGAAAAGGGCAAATAACAATGAACAGATAGGTTGCCAGTACTAATAACTATGCTATTGGTAGCTCAATTAATTAGAGAAAACAAAATGATGCAGGAACGGACCATCAATATGTAGCCTCTTAGAGGAAACATTATGGCAGCTGAATAATGGAATCTACTGAGAACGACACACTCTATTGGGAAAGTCACCAGGAAAGATTTTTGACAGATGACTTGGAATTTGAATCTGGAAGATGACTTTGATCAAAGGCCAAGATAAAATTAACTAGCTTCAAACTGTCCAATATATGCTTCTGCCTTTAATTTTGAAATTTAACAAACATTGAACATTTTCCATTTTGAATGTAGCTACAATGAAATATGAAATGGAAACAGAAATTTGTGGTCCCATTGCACAGTTTTAAAAGACCAATTGTCCGTTCATGGAATACTTACAACGTTTGGCTAGTCTTATGGTATAATTACTGAGAAAGCTTGCTGTCACACAAATACAGCATCATAATATAAACTTATTACATTTCCATCACAATTTAAGCATGGATTAAAAATCTCCACATTCATTTAAAACATTCATTTTTCAACAGAGCATGTTTTTCCCCAAATCTTCCAGAGTTATATCTACCAAAATCGATGATATTTACCTGTTGTGTCTGATTGATTGCTTGACTACTGGAAGTTATATATCCTAAGGCCTTTGCACGTTCTTTATAAAGCCGAATGGCCTGAGCCATTGCTACACGTAATCGGAACCAATATTCAATTGTTCCATATTTTTCAGAATCTCCTCCGACACCTGCATTAAAAACTGATAATGTAAGTAAAGCATGCACGGCAGCATAGACACAGTAAAATTGTACACTGAATAAAATTACGAGCAGGATAATGCAAGAGCATGACCTACTTGCCAACAGATAGGCCCTTCAAAAGGATAAATATTGGATTTTGATTTCACTATTTCTTGAGTCTTTGCCATTAATATATTTTTTACCCATTGTATAATCAATAAACTGCATTATTTCTTTTGAATAAAAAAAATAAAATGATGCAGAATAAAATCAGGTGAACCACGATTATCAAAAATTACTGATTCATTACAATTTGCTCGAGGTACCGATTTCATTTACGTAAAGAAAATTTACGAGATAAATATCCTCGTAATATCACATCCATTTTGCCAAAAATCGAAATAACTTATCAATCAAGAATCATCTGGTCATTTGTGGAACAACTATGAAAAATTTGTGAAATGTGTTTTTTTTTTCATGTGACCAAAGCATTTTGCATAAGGCAATGCTTTTATTAAATATCATGGAAACTGCTTTTGCTCAGTGAGAATTTAAAAAAACAATTAAAATGTGTTTAAATCTACCGCCGATTAAACTAATGAATAGAAACATATTCCAGCTATAAAGTATAATGTTCTCTTTCACACTCAGCATACAAGGCCCTTCTACCTGTTGGACATATTCATCGAACACCTTTTGCAAGAAATGGTGGCATGGTATCAGTACAGTCACAAAGACAACTCAAATTAATCCATTGAAATTGATAGATTTCAAGAAGCCATGCGCCTAAGCTAATTGCTTAAGAAGATCTATTAATGGTTATGTATGATATCAATCATCTAACTACTTAACTGCCCTTCCATTTGACAAAAAGACAGGCCATTTAAGCCTAAAATCAGGAGAGGTTTCTTCACTCAGATGCTGGTGAGTCTTTGGAATTCTCTATCCTGGAGGGATTACCAAGTTTTCTCCAACAGACATGGATAAATTTCTGGATATCAAGGGAAACGAGGGATATGGGTGAACTGCAGACTAACGATCAGTCACGATCCAGAGGAGCGTAGAGAAAGCTTGAAAGGCCAGATGGCCATCTTTTGCTTTCAAGTTCTTGCGTTCTTAACCCATTACATCAACTTTGTACTGAGGCAGGAAAGTACTAACTGGGTTGAAGATGATCCATCTGGCCACCACCTGCTTTAGGTTTCTACAGCCAAAATACCATGCTGACAGTTCACTGTCTTACGGGAAGAATATCCTTCTTTATACTTAAAGTACAGATGGTATAGTCTATACTGGCTGACTGAAACCCCAAACAATGTCCACACATCATGCTGCAATCAATTTAGAGGAGTATGGCCACTGCTGGTCAGTAACATCCCATTCACCAATTGGCTATGCAACTGTGAAAATAAAGTGATGATCACTTTCTCATCTTGATTATGAGCCTGCCTGATGGAGGAAGGTTCTGTGTGGATTTGGTTCTGCGATTGTTGATCACAGTCAACAAGAAAACAGAATAATAAACAGCATCTGGCCATATGATGGTTCCTTTCGATACCAAGAAGTTCAAACACGCAGTCTGTTTTGACTTTTCCCAATGTTTCCAATTGAAAATGATGCCATTCAGCAATTGAAAATGAAGTAATTCCTGGACTTTCACGCACGTGCTGTGAATTGGAGAACCAAATCCAAGTTCACTCTGCGGCTGGACTTCACATGGACTATCATGGCAACACCCATGCCATTCAGTTCCTGCCAAGACACCTGGCATTGATTTCAGGGGGGGATTGTAAGGCAAATATCTAAGAGCCGAACAGGAAATAGTTCTTGAAAAAATATTTTGCTTTACATTATAGATATTACAAAGCTGGAGAAACGCAGCGGGTGAGGCAGCATCTATGGAGAGAAGGAATAGGCAACGATTCGGGTCGAGACCCTTCTTTATGCTTTGCAACGTGACTTTTAATTATTTGTTTCTTCTATGTATCTAATTAACATACTTTTCTAAATCTTAAATGATTTACTTTCATTTTAATAATGTTAAAGAGTCTGCCTGTCAAGGTATTTACAAATGACTAGGATTAGTGAGCAAACTTCATCCTCAACTTTGACTACTGTCAAAGGGACTCAGAATAATTCAAGGCAGGGGACGATGGCCTTTGTCAATGTCCTACTGTGGGATCCAATCCGGCAAGTACTGTATGATAGCCCCTCTGCACTAATTGGAATTAAACATGAAATAATAGACCACAACAGAAATGAGCAAGGAGATGGTCTCCAAATCTGAGGAAGGACATTATTGCCATAGAGGGAGTGCAGAGAAGGTTCACCAGACTGATTCCTGGGATGTCAGGACTGTCTTATGAAGAAAGACTGGATAGACTTGGTTTATACTCTCTAGAGTTTAGGAGATTGAGAGGGGATCTTATAGAAACTTACAAAATTCTTAAGGGGTTGGACAGGCTAGATGCAGGAAGATTGTTTCCGATGTTGGGGAAGTCCAGGACAAGGGGTCACAGCTTAAGGATAAGGGGGAAATCCTTTAAAACCGAGATGAGGAGAACTTTTTTCACACAGAGAGTGGTGAATCTCTGGAACTCTCTGCCACAGCGGGTAGTTGAGGCCAGTTCATTGGCTATATTTAAGAGGGAGTTAGATGTGGCCCTTATGGCCAAGGGGATCAGAGGGTATGGAGAAAAGGCAGGTACGGGATACTGAGTTGGATGATCAGCCATGATCATATTAAATGGCGGTGCAGGCTCGAAGGGCCGAATGGCCTACTCCTGCACCTAATTTCTATGTTTCTATCACATTTAGGCAGAGGAGATTAACTTGACTTGGTATCATGTTCAATGTGGACATTGTGGGCCAAAGAAGTTATACCTGTGCTGTACTGTTCTGTGATCTAATATCTCCAGTGGCAACGTGCTGAGGTTAAATATGTACGTGAGACAATGGGGATATTTAGACGTGTAATTAGAACATAGGTACATGGGAATAAGTCCGCCAGTGTCTTAATTGAGAAAGTAAGAAAAATATGGCCAATTTATTGCTGTGCCAGACACACTTAGAGTGAGGTAAGAAAGGATTTTTCAATGAATTAAATATTACTTGCATGGGAAAATTGAAAAAGTGCTGTGAAGAGTTAATATTTGAGGATTTTAATAAAAAAATGGTTCCACTACATTACTGTCACAAAGATTGCTTCCATCTGCAATGACAGAATACGAAACATATTTTCTGTATACAGTTATATCAAATCCATAATGTTCATTAGGTTTACATAAAAACTTCCAAACATCCACCGATAAACAAGCTTTTTTTGGTGCAACTTGAAGCAATCATACAGAAATTTTGAACTACATGTGCCAAAATTATAAAATGAAAAGACGAACTGCTTGTTATTTCCCAGTGGTTAAAACAAGGGCACAGAGACAAAAAAAATGAAGGAAAAAAGAACACATGATCTATCTTTGCCTTTCTTTGGCAGCGAATTAGCATTTTCTTTTGTAATATGAATTCTATTTTGTTGATATAAAACATATTAATCCCCTGTAATATATTTTGGCATGTCACACAAATGAAAATGGTAATTTTACTTCGTTTTACAATGCTTAGTTTCTATGAACGCACTATAGTAATTTAAGCTAACAAACTACTGCTAACATCATTTGGGCATTAGTTGTCAAAAAAATAAGTTTGATCAAAGATATTAATCAAAGATTTTCATTCATTTGCTGTCTTCCCATTTAGACTTTGACCTGAATTGTCAGATATGCTGACTGATAAATCATTAAAAATAACACTACACGCTTAAAGAGTATTCCATTCTAGACTAACAAAATATTTCAAAGCTAATACATATTTTAAATGCTTCATATCCTATGATTTGAAAGGCTCTGTCATTTTCATTGATAAATGATATTAAAAATGTATTGAGTGCAACATATCCGTGCAATTACTTTTTGTTGCTTAGCTTTGATTTCCCACCGCAAATCATAAGTAACATACACAACAAGAAATTGAGTTAAATATGAAGGATTTTAAAATCAGCATGAGCTGTGACATCATGTGAAAGTTGTCTCCATAATTCCATGCTCAAAACCTTGCAGGTATACAAACATTAGCAATAAAGATAAGCTACAGTAAGAGAGGAATTGTTAATTTGGTTTGGTTCTGAGATAGGGCATGTAAAATGGTCCTTTGGCCCACCGAGTCCATGCTGACCATCGATCACCCGTCCGCACTAGTTCTGTTTTTGCATCCAATCCCTGCTGACTAGGGATTATTAACCTACAATTAACCTGCAAAGAAGCAAGTCTTGGAGATGTAGAAGGAACCCCATGAGATCACCGGAGAACGTGTAAACTCCACACAGACAGTACCTGAGGTTAGGATCATATCCAGGTCTCCGAAGCTGTGAGGCAGTGGCTCTACCAGTTGAGCTACTGTGCCTCCCAAGTTAGCACTTTATTTTCCTTCAATTTAATATAGTGGTCAGTATTGTGATTAAGATAAATGCTTAAGTTTAATGTAATGAGCACAGACTGTATAAAATGGTAACTTTCAGTAATATGTGAAGACTTGTGCAAATATAAGGCATTCAGTTTTACTGTGCATTTTACTCACCAACCAAAAATGCTGTGCCAAAAAGTCTCCCATTCTGTTCCAGGATGTCATGCATTCGTAACTGGCATGCTGCAATGGTTTCATAGTCTGTGCCATACGCAAGCTGTACCTCTAGTTTGACTGTGCTTTTCTGCAAATACTGCAGGAAGAAATCGTCCACTCGGACAACATATTGAGATGTGAAATCAAACACTGGCTGCAGCCCTTGTCTTACAGGAGTGGACTGGAGTTCAAAATCATAGAATGCATAGGTGCAGAAAGTGGCAGGTTCTTGCTCACCAAAAACCTTAATGGCTTCGGGAGAGAAGTTCACTTTGCTGATATGGATCTCAAATAAGTTTTCTCCACGCTCTAAATGGACAGTTACATCAAGTTCATCAGTTTCATCATCAGTTGTTGATTCTGGTTTGAATTTGAATTGTTTGGTGCCATAGGCTATGTCTTTGAGTTGGGCTGAAAAAGATGAAAATGCATGCAAATATTTAATATTTTTCAGTAATGCAATTTTCTCCATGGCAAACAGACGATATAGAACATACACACTATAGTTATCATATTTTTAACAAGTTCTTCAGCACAGAAGATTGAAAATACCTCTGCAGATTGCTGGAATATGAGCTATTCAGCATACAAGGATTACAACTTGACATTTATTCTGGGATGAATTAGATGAAACACTGCATACCAAAGGCCTTTTTTAACACACAGCAGGGACATCTTAATTAAAACTTCCAAGAGGATATTACATCGAAGGGTGTTTGCTAATGATCCTGCTTTTGAAAAGATGATTAACCCATAATGCACCCAAAATGCAGGAGAAGAAAAATAATCGATTATTTGAGCAAAAGTAGAAATTTAAAAGATTTCGTCATTATTACGTAAAAAACACAAATATTAGCGTAACCACTTGAAATGAAGCTTCTGTTATGGAAGCAACAAACATGGATTTCCCTATTGGTGGATGGTTTTCTTTTATTTCCAACAAAACTTTTAGTAAATTCTTTATACATTTGTTTACACTTTTACTTGAAATAATGAGTAGAATAAGTTTTCCCCCATTCAAAGACAAAGCAGAAACAAAGCACCGTCCTGTAGAAAAAGAAAGTAGTCAATGCTGCTTTATTTGTCACATGTGAAACTGCACACTGAAATTATGTTGGCATATTTTTTACTTTTTAAGCCATGGCTTAAATGTGCAAGATTTTACAACCAACAATGATGGCACGTAGATTAAAACAGGCTGCCGATTTTTGTCATACTGTTGTAAATCACATATAAATTACCTACATTATTTTTTTCAGTCTTGGATGTATCCTGCAATACACCCAGATTTTTTTTATTGAAAAATAGTAGTCTGCAGGAGGTCCAAAAAAAAGACAATTGTGGAATCTTTGTGAACATCAAAAAAAGCCTAATGCAGTAGATTGATAGTTTATATTATCTAAACTCTGTGATTCACTTGGTACCATACATTAAATTTAATAGCGAGTATTAGTGCTGCTACTGTGGTATGCTGTTTCATTTAGTGCTTGTGAAACCAGTATCTAATAATTAGCCATTGTCTTGAGCTACTTCCACGCTACTAAATGGAATGCCACTACTATAATCCTCAAAAGTTCCTTTTTTATGTAACATAATTATTTTTACTTGTATGAATAACCATTTCATGAATAGATGCATCTTTTCAATCCCTGTACTTGTAAATTCATATCTTATGACATTTTGAGTATTCTGATATATAGACTATATATGTTAGACTATAGTTCTGTAAGTACGTGTGCTGTATAGTTTCAGCTGGAAGACTGGTCAGACGTAAAGCATGAAGCTCAGCCTTTCTCTAGTGAAGGGCCAGAAGCTTTATTATGTTCTAAATTAACCTTGGATGTTGCTGCATAACATTTCCCTTTGTTGTTAATGATGAACCCTCCTCACATATTTACTGTCACCTGTGCCCAGATAGGAAGCCTGGGTAGGAATTGTTGTTCAGATAAGGTGCTTTCTATCTACAGCTTGTGAGAACAAAGCCCTCAGAAAAGAGCAGAGGGAAAGAAATGCCCCTCAACTTTACTTCAGCAATACACAAAAATAGTTGAAGTTCTATACAGTAACAACATCCATACTGATAGATGCTGCAAAAACATTTCTGACGGCACTTTATAGATTGAGAACTATACATGCACAACAGTTAATTCAGATACAAAAATAATAAGGGACCAGATGCTAGGACCTATATTCTTCCATTTTCATTAAAAAGTTTGTAATATTTATATCTGAAATGAAAAATATTTTCAACAATTGCCTTTAAAGTTGTTTCAACATACCTTCAAGTTTTCTGATTCGTTCAGCTCTAACATCAAGTAGTTGCGCATACTGTTCCAGTTTCATCTCATATTCTCGATCATTATCTTCCATTTTCTTGGTCACAGTGTTAACCTCATTCTAAAAATGTGTTCAAGAAGAAAAGTAGATAATTACATACTTTCTGATTATTCTATTATGAAAATAAATCAAAGTTAATATTATTTCAGAAAATAATGTCAAAATGTTACATTTTGGTGGCCTCTGCACAATTGTGCTTACCAATATTTCACATGTGACTTAAAACAGAAACTATTCAGCTTCAATACTGTTCATTCCGTGTTTTTTTTTAAAATTTGATTTGTTAAATAATTCAATTTATTATTTTAAGCTTTTAATTGAAAACTGAATTCAAACGGTGTTCAAATTTAGACATTGGTTACAGTTCATTCATTAATTAATCACAATCACTGGTGGCAATTGATTTGAGTAATTATCAAAATTTATAAATCTCTGGCAGATGGCAATACTTGGCTTCAGGTCCAGCAAAAGTACAAAAAATGTTGCCTTGTTTAGAGGAGATTTCCTTAGTATTTTTTTCAAATACTCCATTTGAATGAAATTCTGAAGAAGGCCTGAATGCGGGACACAGACTGGTTTTTGCTACTTTGATAGTCTTCAAATGTAATTTTGCTCAGTGCACCAAACTGGTGGAAATATCTACAGGTTATACAGTGAAAACAAGGCTATCTCTATTGTAATGCTCATTGTGAAGCATTGGCCATAATAACTGCTTAATTAGAAAGCCTAATGTATTGTGGAACAGAGCAAACTTGCCAGATATCTGCAATAATACTGCAGATCACCCCTATCATGGACTGCATCTGTAAGATCTATGTTTATATACCTTCAACTGGTTTGTATAATGTGGATTGTTCTGGTTAAGATTCAAAACAGTATTATTATAGTTGTGCCGATACAAGGTTCCATGCTGTTTGCTAACAAAGCAACAATATAAGATTCATTATACAGCTACTCCAGCTCATAAAGAAAGGAACTATCAATTTACTCTAATTTTATATTCACGTGCAAATTCCAGCATTTGATAGTACGTAAGACTATCCAATAGATTTTTTGCAAAAATCCATTGCAATGATTAAGTTTATGAGATTAAAAATTTCTGGTAAATCAATTTAACTGCTACGAAGAAGCATTCAAATTTTAAGAGTGGTTTAAATGAGAAAGTTTACAAGGCAGGGGAAGAAAAATCGACTGGTGAGGATATCTTTGAATTTAAAAGACCCATGTGAGGCACTACATAATTCACAGATTTCCTCAAGTGGGGTTGTTTTAAATCAGTTAGATCACTTCAGGATGTATAGAGTAAAATCATACATAAATTTAATACAAAGATTATACTTTGAAAACCACTCGCTTAATTCAGAAACAAATAAAATCAAAACCTAAGCTTGGCTGCACACATGGTGGCATTTCAGTTTTATGTGCATGGATTTCTTGATCATTTGTAAAGCCACAATTCTGTAGAAATAGTGATTCATAAATAATAATTATTGATTTGTCTGGTCACAAGTTAAATAGACTGTCTTACAGAATCTGAATTATGTTTCTTATTCCTTCTCATGCACATTTACCTCTTCATTACAGTTGTTATGATAAATTGAAGATTATTTGGTGCCACTATTCATATAAATATACATTATTTATATTCTGTAAGGACCTCTTTTGCATTATATATAATTAGTTGTTTTCATAGTGAAGCTAGATTTCAGTTACCATATATTATCTACGATATTTAATACAGTGAATCTGATGGGATTTTGTAAAGAGCACATAGAATTCAAAAATAAATTACATTTTATCAAAAGACCGGTTATGAACTTGAAATGATTTCATTCCCTTTCACTCGGCTTAAAGATGAAGTTAACTGTCGAAGTAAAATGATACTATTAACATGCCTGGTGATGAATAAGTATGTCTATTTAATCTTTTTTCTAAAGCCCTGGCATGAAAAGAAAACCAATAGCCTCACTTATTACAAAAAAAAATACATATAATTAAATTACTTTATTTTTCTGCTACATAGCAATTTTAGATAGCATCCAGTCACATTACAAGAAAACATTTTTTTTATTATTAGAGCAACTGTTGCTACTCATATTTTAATGTTCCCCTACTTTCTCTTAATTGCTTTCTTTAAAAAGAATTCCCAGGAAGTTTAGGTTTACTTAAAGACTCCTTTCTCTGCTTAAAAATATAGCTACGGTACATTACGAATTACACAAAAGCTAACATTGATTTTCTGCCTCATGAATTGACAGAAGTCGTCCAATCTACTTTTCATTAATTTGTAAATGTATCAAATAGGCAACATATTTAAGCCTCTTCTAAATATTCAAATTGCCACTTGTCTAATTATTTCCACATTGACAATACGTGGCAGTCACGCTTCTGGAGCTTCCCTTCAAGTTTAGTACATCTGCGAATGAAGAAAAATAGAATGGCTTAACAGAAAATAGATTTTTTTTCAGTAGCTTAGTCCTTTTTTAGTCCTTTTTCACAAGATTGAAATTTAGAGTGAATGAAACGGAATTTTACCTACTTATGATCTACATCTATTATGATTTTTGAACTCATTCACTTGCAAAAATTATGTTCCTCAGAATTAATAAACAAGATGCAAATCCCTACAAATCATTTAACATGTTTACATTCTGAAGATTTGTACTTGGGAATTTAGAAAGTGGCTCAATCATAAAAATCAGAAACAAAGTCACATCTCGTCACTGATTTTCACTTCTTAGTACATGAAAAATGGATGAGAAATTTGCTCAAAATTACTTTCAGAGAATTTCTTGCTGATCTTTGGCCTCACTCACTTTGTGACCAGGTCTAAGAAGGTTTGAACTGTATTTGAAAACTGCAGTGCCAGAGAATGATGTACTATTTTCTGGCCTCAACATGCACTGGATTCTGAGCCCCCAACATATGCATAGAAAGCCAGCAAGGAGGATGTCAACTTGGCTTGCATGGGGAATGCCTTTTAAAATGTCCACGGGGTTTTAAATGTAATTTAAAAATATTCCTACAATTGTTTCATGAACCTTTATGCTACTTGCTTTTATTTTTTGCTTTTTCAGAAGATCATTCTAAGACAAGTCTTAGAGAGTATCAAGAATTAATAAAGTAAATCCGTGGGATCAAAATGATCAAGAAATTAAAAATCAAGGAAATCCAAGGGAAAGTGACACTTTGAATTCAAAAGTGGTTCAGGACTTGATAGTAAAGGTCAACAGGATAGTTAGCTTTATGGGCCAAGGCATGTCTTGAGTGTATGAAACAAATTAGAAACAATGGGCAGCACAGTGGCACAGCGGTAGATTTGTTGCCTTACAGCGTTGCAGCGCCGGAGACCCGAGTTCGATCCCGCCTACGGCTGCTATCCGTACGGAGTTTGTTCGTTCTCCCCACGACCGTGTGGGTTTTCTCAGAGATCTTCGGTTTTCTCCCACACCCCAAAGACGTATGGGTATGTAGGTTAATTGACTTGGTGTATGTGTAAATTGTCCCTAGTGTGTGTAGGATAGTGTTAATATGCGGGGATGGCTGGTCGGTGTGGGCTCGGTGGGCCAAAGGGCCTGTTTCCGCGCTGTATCTCTAAACTAAACTAACTGCCTGTTTATTCATAAAATGTTAGTGTTGTTATCAGGATCAGTTGGTCTGTCCTAGTTACTATCGCAAAACAAGCTGACTCTGATATTACTGTATTCAGATTCAGAAAATTTGCTCGCCTGAAATTAGGTATTTAAAATTGTCTCTCATTGTGCATTTAAAATCATAAACTTTAATCCACATGTGGCACACCTAATCAACAATAATTTCTGACTTAATATGGAAAATATGTCAATGCACTCATGAGGAAGAAAATGTCAACAAGCTGATGATAATGCTGAGGGTGAAATGACAGAGCATGTGCCAATTATTGTATTAATATTTCCATTCAAGTTTCCAGCCACATAGCTAATTTCTTCATGGCATTCCTCATTTGCACCATGTCGTAAAAATGGTATTATGTTTGAAATATTTGCTCTATCTTTTTAATGTAGAAAACTACCTGATAGTCTTTATTAATCTTGTATTGCATAAACAGCAGGTTTCTTGTCTTTTCAAGTTCCTGAACGGTCTCCGCGTGCGTTGCCTGAAGCTCTCGTATGGAGATCTCGGAATCCTTACTAATGCTGTCCTCCACTTTCTCCATAAATTCAAGATTTCCATTTTCCTGATGCTTACGAACCTATAACATAGATAAAAGTAGGCGACTGGGTAAAGACAAATCCTCCCTTCTAGGCAGCTTTGTTCGACTAGTTACAAACAAAATCAACTACAATTTTAATGGTCAAGTGGAAATTAGTGAAGAAAATCAAAAATGTAGACGCTGAAAATCTGAAATGATGAGAACGGTCATTAACAGGCAAGTGTGAATATCCAGAGAAAGAAATCACATTCTAGGATGAAAATCTTATATCAGAAATGGAGAAAGTTAGAAATTAAGTATGTTTAAGGAAGTAGGTTCACACAAAAAGGGACAGATGCAAAAAGGTGTCCGTGATAATAACGAAGGCAAGATGGATTTAATAACCAAAGAGATAATGAGCATAATGGGTTAAGTTAATAAACAACGGATACAAAGAGGAATTGCTGCATTATTACTAGCCAAAAGAGAGGCAATTGTTTTACGGGAGGCACAAGAGACTGCAGATGTTGGAATCTAGAGAAAACAAAATGGCTGGGGCAAGTAGCATCTGTGGAGACAAAGCAATAGTCAATGTTATGGGTTGAGGCCCTGTTTGAGGACGGGGAATTGTTATAATCTGCGATTGCTGAACTCATTTGGAAAGACTGTAAAACATGCATCTAAAAGGTTGAGATGTTGTTCCTCAATTTTATGTTGAGCTTCACCAAATGTGCCTGGCAGTACAGGGTAGGATGATTAAGAAAATCAAAGTGACAAGTGAACTTGCATATGAACAAGAGGGGCAAAGTGAGAGGAGCAAAGATTAAAGGAGATGTGTAGGACAAGGATTTTTTACACAGAGAATAGTGGGTGCCTGAAACGTTTTACCAGGAATGATGTTGGAAGCTTTTATGACTGTGGCATTCAAGAGGCTTTCAGAGAGGCACATGGAAATTCAGGAAACGGAGAGATATGGGTCGCGCAGGTAGAGTTGATTAGTTTAACTTAGCATCATGCTCAGCACAGTTATTGTGGGCTGAAGGGCCTGTGCATTTGCTACACTGTTCTATTACCTTATAATTCTGATCTGACCTTCAGATTCCAAAAAGATTGCAGTGCTTTAATAGTGAACAACCACTCTCAACAATACGAATATAAATATATGCAGAACTTTTGAAAATGCTCTAATTAATTGTTATTGTGTAAATTAAACACCAACTAAGTCAAAATAAACTAAATACCGCTTTTCTCTAACAAATTTTCCCTTCTCTTTTTGAGGTTTTTTGTTTATTTGGGCTGCAATAGGCACTTGAAGATCACCAATGAATTGGCCTCTTGAAATGCTAGTCACTGCAATCAGGGCATATAAGGGTCAGATTGTTATTAGACCACAGAGCAGACGTGAATTGGAAAAGGGATCAACTTCTTTACAGTACCTTTATGAGCATCAGTGCTTCACTAAGTTCAGCCACATCAATATCACTCTCCTGAAATTAAAATAGTCAATAAAAGGCCTTATTAAATGGAAATGAATAATACAGGCATAACTGAAAATGACATAGTAGATTCTCACCAAATATGACATTTGGCTTGAATATCATGAATAAATAAACTATCACATTTTTACATTCTCTTTTTTGAGGCTTTATGATGCATAAAACTAGTATACTTATGACATGCATAAAACATTTCAAGCATTCCACTGTCACAATCTAGCTGATATAAATTGAGTTCAGGTAGGTAAGCATCTTACTTTGGTGAAAAACTTCATGCGATCTTTTAGTTCATCCAACTGTTGCTTGTGTTCCAGATAGTGCAACTGGAGTTCTTTGTTCTCCTGGGAGAGTCGTTCGTTTTGCGCTGATTTTCGTCCAAGAATAAACGGAACGACGCAAAAGTAAACCCAGACAACAATGCGTTAAAATAAAATGTAATCATGACAGTGGTAAAGGAAATCAAGCATGCAGAAACTCAAATGCTGACCACAATTCCTTCAGAAACGCTGAGGGAAATTTTCCCCCAAGTACTGCATATATACAGCACCCTCCATAATGTTTGGGACAAAGACCCGTCCTTTATTTATTTGCCTCTGTACTCCACAATTTGAGATTTGTAATATAAAAAAATCACATGAGGTTAAAGTGCATTGTCAGATTTTAATAAAGGCAATTTTTATACATTTTGGTTTCACCATGTAGAAATTACAGCAGTGTTTATACATAGTCCCCCCCATTTCAGGGCACCATAATGTTTGTGACACAGCAATGTCATGTAAATGAAAGTAGTCATGTTTAGTATTCTGTTGCATATCCTTTGCATGCAATGACTGCTTGAAGTCTCAGATTCATGGACATCACCAGTTGCTGGGTGGCTTCTCTGGTGATGCTCTGCCAGGTCTGTATTGCAGCCATCTTTAGCTTGTACTTGTTTTGGGGGCTAGTCCCCTTCAGTTCTCTCTTCATCATATAAAAGGCATGCTCAATCGGGTTCAGATCGGGTGATTGACTTGTCCACTTTTTAGCTTTGAAAAACTCCTTTGTTTCTTTAGCAATATGTTTGGGGTCATAGTCCTGCTGTAGAAAGAACCGCCGGCCAATGAGTTTTGAGGCATTTGTTTGAACTTGAACAAATAGGATGTGTCTATACACTTCAGAATTAATTATGCTACTACCTGTACCATCAGCAGTTGTATCATCCACGACAATAAATGAGCCAGTACCTTCAGCAGCCATACATGCCCAGGCCATACCAACCCCACCATCGTGTTTCACAGATGAGGTGGTATGCTTTGGATCTTGGGCTGTTCCTTCTCTCCCCCATACTTGGCTCTTGCCATCACTCTGATATAAGTTAATCTTAAGGTAGACAAAAATGCTGGAGAAACTCAGCGGGTGAGGCAGCATCTATGGAGCGAAGGAATAGGTGACATTTCGGGTCGAGACCCTTCTTCAGACCGTTAATCTTAATCTCATCTGTCCACAAGACCTTTTTCCAGAACTGTGGTTGCTCTTTTAAGTACTTCTTGGCAAACTGTAACCTGGCCATCCTATTTTTGCGGCTAACCAGTGGTTTGCATCTTGTAGTGTAGCATCTGTATTTCTGTTCATGAAGTCTTCTGCGGACAGTGGTCGTTGACAAATCCACATCACAGAGGATCTGACATGGACAACACACGCTGCCACAATGGTGAGTAAGGCAAGGCAGCGCCTTTACCACCTCAGGCAGCTGAGGAAATTCAGAGTCTCTTTGAGGATCCTTCAGTGCTTCTACTCTGGGGTTGTAGAAAGCATCTTGTCCGGCAACATCACAATCTGGTTTGGGAACTGCTCTGCCCAGGACAGGAAGGCTCTGCAGAGAGTAGTGCGTTCGGCCGAACGCATTATGGAAAACTACACTCGCCCCCCTGCAAGACCTATACATCAGAAGGTGTAGATCCAGAGCCAGCAACGTTATGGGGGACCACTACGACCCCAGCAACGGACTGTTCCAACTGCTACGGTCAGGCAAACGCCTCCACTGTCATGTTGTGAAAACAGAGAGGATGAGGCGCAGTTTCTTTCCACAGGCCATCAGGACTGTAAATTCTTATTTCACAAGGGATTAATTTACTGTACTAATTTACTATTGAGTTGTGTCTTTTTAAAATCGTTGTTTTTTTTCTAACATGTAAAAATTGATTCTGTTCTACTTTGTTCTGTAGTTTTTGCACAATCTGCAGGCATTGTCACTTTCATTTCACTGCACATCTTGTATGTGTATGTGACAAATAAAGTTGATTTGACTTGACTTCTTTGACTTTTATTGGCACAACTTTGGTCCTCATATTGATAAACAGCAATAAAAGTTTCCAAAGGTGATGGTAAGACTGGTGGAAAAACTATGTGCTGCATCACACCTGAGCAATTACAAACACCTATGAAGCCATGTGTCCCAAACATTATGGTGCCTTGAAATGGAGGGGGGGGACTATGTATAAACACTACTGTAATTTCTACATGGTGAAACCAAAATATATAGATAGATAGATAGATAGATAGATAGATAGATAGATAGATATAATTTATTGCCATACAACCAGGGTCGGTGGAAATTTGGGTTGTTAGCAGCAGTACAATAATAAAGAACACACAACCACAATAAAACTGCAACACAAACATCCACCACAGCAATCATCACTGTGGTGGAAGGCACAAAATTTGGCCAGTGCTCCTCCATTTCCCCCCCGTGGACAGGACCAGAGTCCAGAGTCAGACCAGGAAACGGCTCTTCCTCACCGGAGACCGCGGCTTTAAGATGGTGTAGGCCGATCGGTCGAGATTTAAAGACTCTGCCGCAGCCAGAAGCACCGTAGACTGCAGGGCCGGCGGTCGAAGCTCCCCTCCAGGGGTGATGGTAAGTCCATGCCGGACCCGCGGTAGAAGTTGGCTGCGGGCCGGCAGTGATGGCTTCTTCTTCCCCCGGGTCCCCTACGAGGGATCCCGGGCTGTAGACGCCGCGCCAGCTGGAACTCTGCAGACCGCGGCTTCAGGCTGCCCGCAGCCCCGGGCCAGCGAAACGGAGTGCTCCCCTCCAGCGAGGGCTCACCCGCTCCACAATGAGAGTCCACGCTGCGCCCGCCACTGAAGCCCCCGGGCGCGTCTCCGGGAAAAGCCGCGCCGATCCTTGATGTTAGGCCACGGGGGAGGCGACCTGAAAAAACTCGCCTCTCCATGGACCGAAGCGGTTTACCCCTTACCCCCCCCACACCACCCCCCACACAAAACACACGAAGGAACATTAAATACATACTTTAAAACACACTAAAAAATAAAAAAAGGTTGAAAAAACTGACGCGCTGCTGACATGGCTGCTGCCAGAGCAGCGCCCCCTACATATAAAAATTGCCTTTATTAAAATCTGACAATGTGCACTTTAACCACATGTGATTTTTTATATTACAAATCTCAAATTGCGGAGTACAGACGCAAATAAATAAATGATGGGTCTTTGTCCCACACATTATGGAGGGCACTGTAGCTCTTAGGGCTAGCAGAATCAAGGGATATGAGGAGAAAGCAGGAACAGGGATGATCAGTCTTGATCATATTGAATAGCTGGCTCAAAGGGCCGAATGGCCTACTCCTGCAATTATTTTCTATGTTTCTATGTAACAAAATGGTAAACCTGTTCTTTGGAAGCAGATTTATAAATTTATTACAACGTAGGAAAATATTTCCCTCCCAATAATTTTATAGCATTTCTTCATGTGTTAAGATAAGCAATTAAATTTTCTCAGGCACTGCAAATAATAATTGTGATTTTAAAAGATAAGTATCTTCCACCCGAAAGTTTTAAAGAAGCTCTGCGCCTTGTCATAAACATTTCTTTGAAAAGCTGAAAAATGGTATTAGAGTAATCATGATATACTGTTTTCTTAAAATGATATAATAATCACAAAACGTCATTGTTTCATATGATTTAAGTGCAGGTGCAACATAGTTGATATTGGTTCACCTATTCTTTGTATGCTCTGCCTCATTTTCAATTGAAGGGAACATGGGTCGGTTCAAAAATTCAATTCTTATTCAGTTAATTAGGGACAATTCTTTCCAAAAGAAAGATAGTTTAGCAAAAATGATAAAAAAATATATATTTTTAGATTAATTTGTTCTGATCATGATTGTCTGATTCAACTTGTCAATAATAGATGGAACGGATAGTCCAGGGAGGCATAAACATAACCATTGTATCTGATTTACTGCCATAAAATGAGCCAAAATGGCACAATTTGGAAGGCAATCTACTCTGTACAAGTCCATCAGAAAAATACCTGGGCCCAGATCAAATCAAGCCATTTTATAGGCATTTGGATATTCATAAGGCTTATTCTAATATGAATGTGGCTGCCAAAAATGGCATTAGGTTCCTTACATATGTACATAAACATCAAATGAATCTCCATAGATTATTGAAATAACACAGAGTTTCATCTGCAGGAGACTACTACACATGAATACACATTGGTAATAATAAAATATAATATAATTTCAAGAACTGCTAAACGTGTTCATAAAAATAAATACACTGGAACATAAATGTATATCATGTAAAACAGTTAACATTTTGTAATCAAAACTCAAAAAAACTACAGATGCTGCAAAACTGAAATAAGAACAGAAAATACTCAATACGTCAAGCTGAATGTGTGGAACGAGAAATGGAGTTAACCTTTCAAGTTGATGGCCTTTCAAATACATTGTACCTGCTATTATTTACTTCGCTCAAATAATCAGACATTTAAACTCTGTAATTATCTATAAGGATAAATATATTTGTTAATAAAACTATCATTTCTATCTTGTACAATTTTTGTGAAGTCTGCTTTTAAGCTTTGTACCTACTGCCTGTACAGACTTTTTTATTTAAAGAATAATATATCATAATTATTCTGTACAGACACATACAATTAAAACCATGATACAACTTCAGGGTTTTATGATGCTGACAGTGCTCTTCTTGAATGATCTAACATGTTACAGATGCTCATTTCATAAACCACTTTAATCCCTTCTATTAAGACATAAACACACCAACGTTGTGGAATGCTGTGTTGCAAATGCCATTTTGGAAAACAAACTGGCTGTTTGGTACCTCACATCAATTTTACATCCTATCGTGTTGTCCTACAAATTCTACTGCCCATAAAAATGGGAATTTCTGTAGCAAGCTATACTATAGTGCAGTAGGCCTGGGACAACATGCAGTTTAGAATAGACCATCCAAATATCCACAGAGGCATTTCCTCAGAATCTCCTGCCATTGTGGAAAGTGGGGACCATAGTGGAAGTGGTTGGGGACAAACAAGTTATGGGAAAATGATCAATTGAAAAACTGACATTGGGGGAAAGGATGGGTGGAGGTTTATCATGGGGTGACTCTGAGGAAGAGACAAGGTGGACTAATGCAGAAATGAGTGTAGCCCAAAGCTGGGGAGATGATCAGTATGTGCCGCAAAAACATCTCAAGAGACCGGATATATTGGCAGGAAAATATTGGCAGGGTAGGAATGATTATGATATCCTACTACACAGGCAGGTCTTTGTTTTAGGTTTAATTTGCTGTGGTTCTGAACTGATTTCGCAAAGTTTGACTGTTTTCTTTGGAGTTGGTTTGAACGATTGCGAATAATAAATACCATGTTGGCACAATTTTCATACAATGGGCTTATGGATTTTTCAAAAACTTGTATGCAAGACAAAAGTTAACTTTAGACTTTAGAGGTACAGTGTGGACACAGACCCTTCGGCCAACATAGTCTGCGCCAACCAGCAATCAACCCGTACATTAAAACGATCCTACACACTAGGGACAATTTGCACAAACCAATTAACCTGAAAATCTTTGGAGTATAGGAGGAAACCGGAGCACCCAGAGAAACCAAAGGACCACGTTCAAATTTCGTATAGACAGCACCCGATCTCAGGATGGAACCCGGGTCTCTGGCGCTGTAAGGCTGCAAGTCTACCGCTGCGCCACTGTGCTGCCCTATGTTTTATCTTATGGTATCTTTATACTTTAACATTTTAGTCAGGTTTAACTATGAGACCAGCTTTTTTAATGAAAGATCCTTCCACCTGTAATGATAACTGTTTCTCTTTGCATAGATACATCCTGAGCTGTTGATGCTCCAGAACTTTTTATTCGCATTTCACAATTACAGTATCAACAGTTTTTTTCTTATTTTCATTAAGTATAATTATGCTGTGCTGGAAAGATTCTACAAACTGATATGAAAACAAAGAAGCAATAGCAGTTATAAAGGTAATAAATAGATTTCAAACTTTATAACGTTGGCAGCTTTCTAAATGAAAAGGGAGTTTAACTTAACACCATTTTTTTGCATAACTTTACTACCAGCAATAATTAAACTGTTGTGTTGTGACAATTATTTTTGATGCTAACTCTATATTCTGGAAATTAACTTCTTATTTTCCCAGATCTTCGTATTTGGAAAAGACCAGGGATGAATGCAATATAATTAACTTTCATCCCTCCTGCATTTTCACTGTAATTTATTAATAGTTTGCTCTCTTTCTCAGTTTTAATGAAGGTCTTTGACCAAGAATTTTAACTCAGTTTCTCTTTCCGCAGAGGTTGCCCCGCCTGCTGAGCAACTCCAGCATTTTCGGTTTTTATTTCAAATTTCTGGCATTTGTAATTTTTTTGATTTTCAGACATGGGGTATTCGGTAATGACTGCCAATGTTCAGTTGTTTTCACAATTCCTGAGGAGAAGTATCCACACCTGCACAAAGCAAGACCCTGATGACGCTGATGCATGGGGGTGATGATTGGCAAGTAGCATTCACGTCACACATAAGTAAGCCAATTACTATTCTCAAAAGAGAAAGTGTGAGCACCTATCCTTATGTTCAATAAAATTACTACTGCTGATTCTGTTGCCATCAAAATAATATTGAATATCGCTAAAGAGCAAAGAAATAAGAGTGGCTATCCTGCAAGTGACCCTACTCCTGACAACTCATTGCCTTTCTATCAATAGGGCACGTCAAGAGTGTGATGGAATAGTCTCCACTTGCCTTCAGTAGGTTAGTTCCAAGAACACTCAAGGAGCTTAATACTATTCAGCACAAAACAGCGTACTTGATTGGCATCCTGTCCACCACAAACATTCATATTCTCTCCAACGGTGTTCTGTGGCTGCAAAGTAACCCATTATAAAATGCCATGTCGTGACCTACCTGTGCTACTTTGGCAGCATCTTCCAGCATGTTGGTATGACCATACCAAGGAGGATAAGAGTAACAGACAAATGGGAACACCATTGCTCTGCAAGTCATCGTGGCTTGGGAATATATTGCCAACCCTTCATTGTGGAGGATCTAACTCCTGGAACTCCCAACCAAACAAAGGTGGTTCACCATCACTAGAAGGACTGCAGTAGTCCATGAAAGGCAGTTAATCACCACCTATTCACAGCCAATTTGTGATTGATAATAAATGCTGTCTTTGCCAGTGACACCAGTATCCGCTAAATGAAGAAAAACAAGTTCTGTCTAAGATATTAGCTTCTGAAAGCATTGTGAAAATGTGTTCCTCGCATGGGCAGCATACAATGAACCAATAGTTTACTACCCACATGCATTGTTTTTTTCACTGCTATAATTGAAGTTATTTACAATAACAAACAGATGTAAGCAAACAGGAAACATTGAAACAATCATCCCTGTGGTAAGCATTTGTGTATGCAGATTTTGCAAGCTTCATTTATTTCAGATGCAAAGATACCTCTTTCTAGTTTAATTTTGTCCAAGATATCATTTTTGTCAGCCAGGTCGGATTTTAGTGCGGTCTCGAGCTGTACAATCTGTAATTTCAGCTGCTGCTCCTTCAACTTCCACTGTTGTTCGTTGGTCATGTCAAAAGCACTGTAACCAAACATGTGGCATGTGAGGAACTATTGGATGTAATCCTCCACAGAGAATAATAATTAAAATAAAAAAGCCTTAGTGGCACAAAGACTGCTGTCATCATGTCTCAGGAATTAAGCAAACATATGCTGGTCTGCTGCTGTTGAAACCAAGGCGCCTTGCTCAGACTGCGGTTAAATCACATGAAAGGGTTTGTGGGATGAGCAAAGGGACTGGCCTTAATTTAGAGATCTATAGCCAGAAAAAAATTGGCATCACTTGGATCTGTGGGACAAGGAAAGGAATTCAACTATAGACTCCCAGCTGAATACATAGATCCAAATTATCCAACAACAGGGGATATGCAAAACCATACAAGTCCTTATATTCCCTCAATATAAATAACACTCACCATCCACCTGATTGCTTTTTAAGGGGTTGTTAGGGATGCAGCTGCTGGTTGAAAGGAAATGAAACCACAAAGCACTAGTGTTTTTAAATGCCTGAGACATTGTGGCCCGTAGAATGATTGCTGTGCATGTAAAATGTGGCATTTGTCTTATTAAGAAAGATGGCAAAACCAAGAAACATTGTTCAATGGAAGTTGTTTTCTGACATGCACTTAAAGGAAAGAAAAATGTCTCTGCAGATGAATAAGACTGAATCAAAGTGAGCACAGGTATTTATAGTTATATTAATAATTAGAAATGATTCACGAGAAAAATAACTTCAAAAAATATAAATTTCCCCTCTCCTGCATCAATAGATTTGGTGAAAGAGAAAATCAGTGTAGTGCAGACTAAAGGTGATGGAGAATGGAGACTAAGAAAGTTGAACAATGAAAAGCTTCTGTACACAAACGACTCTCTTGTGAGATAAACATGAAAATTAGGTTAAAAAAAAAAGGTATATGGATGCAACAATGTATCATAAAAATGTCAGTCTCTGAAAGCAAAATTGCATGGAGATGTCCATGCTATAGAGGTAGACAAAAATGCTGGAGAAACTCAGCAGGTGAGGCAGCATCTATGGAGCGAAGGAAATAGGCGACGTTTTGGGTCGAGACCCTTCTCCAGAAGATGTTGTCAAGCTGGAAAGGGTACAGAAAAGATTTACGAGGATGTTGCCAGGACCAGAGGGTCTGCGCTATAGGGAGAGGTTGAGTAGGCTGGCACTATTCCTTGGAGCACAAGAGGATGAGGGGTGATCTTATAGAGGTGTATAAAAACATGAGAGGAATAGATTGGGTAGATACACAGAAACTCTTCCCCAGAATAGGTGAATCGAGGACCAGATGTCATAGGTTTAAGGAGAAAATATTTTTTTCACATAATGGGTGGTAGGTGCATGGAACAAGCTGCCAGGGGAAGTAGTTGAGGCTGGGACTATCCCAACATTTAAGAAACATGGTACATGGATTGGACAGGTTTGGAAGGATATGGACCAAACGCGGGGGAGGTGGGACTAGTGTTGGGACATGTTGGCCATTGTGGGCAAGTTGGGCCGAAAGGCCAGTTTCCACACTGTATCACTCTATGACTCCAAGTTCCTTTCCAAATGTAATTGGTTTCAACTGACAAAATCTAAGCTAGTTTATATTCATGTTAAAGGAGAACTGCATTCTATTCAATATTTTTTTGAAGAGCTGTTCTGGAAGATAACCTACATCAGTGAAATTTTCATTCAAAGACAATTACATTATTATTCTCTCTTCTGTCATGTTTGGAACGATTGTGGTTTGCTTGTGCTTTGTGGCCACATCTGTCCAGTGTTTTCTGAATACAACCAAGGGATGTTTGCAACTTTTTGTCAAGAGCCAAAACATTGCTAAACATTGTATGTAATGCAGGCTATCTTCTTTAAGAACACAATGACAGAGAGAGGAAGGAGTAAAATGCAACTGTACATGGCAATTCTGCCAATTGTCAGCCTTATGTGATTTAGAACATTGCCATTTGAAGTATGGTTGAATTATCTTTTTACAGAATGTCAGTTTTTTGCTTTGATACTATGATCCCACATAACCATTTGAAAAGGGTAAATAGCTAAACTAAAAGCCATAAACACAAAATTTAGTTGCTCAATTTAAAAAAAATACTAACCAAAATGTAAAACAAAGTAAACAAGAATATATTTAAAAAAAACCTTGGACTCTTATGAAAAAGGTTAAAACTGCATTGAAATATATAGAAATTATTTTTCAGATAGGTCAGTTTAGTTTACTTTAGTTTATTGTCACGTGTACCGGGGTACAGTTAAAAGCTTTTGTTACGTTAACCAGTAGGCGGAAAGACAATACATGATTACAATCAAGCCATTTACAGTGTATAGAAGTATGATAAGGGAATAACGTTAAGTGCGAGGTAAAGCCAGTAAAGTCAGATCAAAGATTGTCCGAGAGTCACTAATGAGGTAGAAAGTAATTCAAGACTGCTCTCTAGTTGTGTTAGGATGATTCAGTGTTTAAAAAGACCTTTAAATTTAGGGATGGATATTTAAATCCTTATATCAGAGTAAACCTACTCCCATGCACTCACCAAATTTTAATTGGAATGTTTTTAATGTCCAGTTTGCCATTTTGAATTCAGACTACAAAATATTAGAGGGAAATGACTATTGCTATCAATCCTAGAGAACCCTCCTACCAGTGATTACTGTAGAGAGCAGTCGATGAGAATGTCACTACCCAGAACATTGTCATCTTCATTGCTGAAAAATGGATGCAAAAAGTGAGGGAGCATTATGAGGAAGTTTGGAGATGGGAATAGAAGCAGCCTAATGATCTATATCTAGTTTTAAATGATGCCCCCATTCTCTTGAATCCCCTTTTAGAATATAGATTTAATTAGTTATTCCAAAAAAACCTTCAATCGTCTTAACCATCTTAATTAGATCTGCTCGCTGACCTATCAATTTTGAGGAAATACAAATCAGATTTATTTAACCAGCCCAGATAGCTTAAAACTTTAACTCTGATATAATTTTGATAAATCTGTGCTGTTTCCTCTCCAAGGTTAATCCATATGTTCAGCAGGAGTTCCACTTTCAAATCTGATGCAATTTTCCTGTTATTGATCGAAATTCTTGTACAACATTCTATTTCTTGCATTGCCAGAGGAACAGGCCCAGCAAAGGCCATTCATGGGACAACCATATTTTCCTCCTGGGGTTTCTGTCACATATTCCCTCCCTTTTCAATCCTCCCCTAATTGCCGACCCTCTGACATCCTTGACTCCATGATGCGGGTCCACTGATCACTCCCTGGTGACGTTTCAATAGAGAATGGGTGCAGGAGTAGGCAATTCGGCCCTTCGAGCCAGCACGGCCATTCAATGTGATCATGGCTGATCATCCCCAATCAGTACCCCGTTCCTGCCTTCTCCCCATATCCCCTGACTCCGCTATTTTTAAGAGCCCTAGGTTTCAGGTCTGAAGAAAGGTCTCGACCCAAAACATCACCCATTCCTTCTCTCCAGAGATGCTGCCTGTCCCGCTGAGTTACTGCAGAATTTTGTGTACATCTACCATTTATTTTTTAATTGAAACTAAACTGGATGAACCTTACACTTTCATCAAATAAGGTCCATCTATTGTAAGAATAGAAAGATGAAAACAAAATTCCATTGGCTTTAGCAATTTTCATTCAGAATATTATTATTTGGCATGGCTTGCCAATTAAAAATATTGTACACAATGGAGGAAGAAAAGTAAATTCCAAAGAGGTTTAACTACTCTTGAGCCATTGTTATAGCGGCAGATTAATCAAATGAACAGGAGAATCTATGTACAAGTTTGCTTGTATTCTATCTCTGTGGAATCTCAACAGAGTTATGACAGAAGTCTGGAATGCCCACCATGAAATACATTTCAGAACCACAGCTTATAGATATATTAAACCAGATATCACAAATGACAGAAATGAGTTGGAACACGATGATTTAATCCCATACATCCAGTTGTGAGTAACTGAGCATTTATGTACCAGGGCAAAAGAACAATGAACATATGTATGGATGCAGAATATATTCATGAAGAACATGATACATAATACATGAAACTAAAACTGTAAAATTAGGTACCTGTTATATAATTTGTCATAATTTTCCTTCAAAAGATCTCGCTCCTTTTGTAAATCCTTGACTCTCTCTTTTAGCTGAATGAAAAATGGATTACAAAGCCACAAAACAATAACAAGATGGATAAAACAAAGGTTGAATTCTGTATATTTTTCTTACAAATGCTGAATGTTATATTTCTCCCGTTTAAACTGTCTCCATCTTTTAAATCTAATTTCCATAGCTGTTTCGTACACTTATAATTCTTTAATCAACACTTCTTAGAATTAGTTTATGGTGGATTTTTCATGCTGTTCACAGCGATTTGAAAAACATAGCAGAAATTTGTCAGTTTTCAATTTGTCACCTAACGTGTTCAAAACAGTTGTAATAAAACAAGATGGTGTAAAACTGTTTTAAACTTGACAAAATCAATGCTCCTTTTAATTAGAATTTCCAAATGAGCCTAATATGTGTTTAACCAGATGCTATCATATTAAACGATAGAGGGAATTAAAATATGTGCTCTTATTTTTAGGCTTAGATTAATTACTTAACTAAATTAACTATTTTAAGACATTACTTACATTCAAAATGAGATTTAGAACCATTAATGTTTTCAATATATCTTTTCACTTACAATCGCAATTCCCTACCTAATATATATTTTGAAAGAAAATAACGAAAATACCTCTTCAGATGTTTTCTGCGAAAATGAGGTTGAGTGCAGCTGATTTTCAAGACATAGGCACTTAGAACGTTCTTCTTTCAGCTGTGCATTCAGTTCATCAACTTTATTCATTAAGGCATCGTGACTGGCTTTCATGGTTCTCTGGTTCTGTAAAACAATACATGTTCAATAACAGTAGAGTTACTGTACATTTCAAAGTTCTGCCATGAAATCTTGTAAAAAAGATACAAGGAGATGTGAGAAAAAAACATCAGTTATCATCTGGAATTCACTGCCTACAAGAATACTGGAAATAAAAATCATTAATTGAGGGAATTGAAGTGACATTTGAGAGCAAATAATTTGCAGGACTATCGGGGGGAAAAAACAGGGGAACACAACTGTGGGATTGTACTATTCTATAAGAGTTGGCATGCATTCGATAGGCTAAATGACTTCCATCTTTGTTGTAACAATTTTACAATTCTATGAAATACTTCAGAGGCTCGAAAGACATGCAAGTCCTATAAAACATTGAGGGTGAAGCCTGTTTTGTGCAAAGCTATTTTGCAACAACATCCATGAGACTCAAAGTTATACTGCAAACGAATCAGGCCTGGTAACTGGGTAGATAGAGATGGTGGACAGTATTTTGGTCTCTTCAGGTAGTTTGGAGCATGCCTCAACTATTTTGTTGACACCTGAATCAGTGCAAGTGACCTGTGCAGTTCAAAGGCCATTCAGATAAAATGTAACACCTGGCTTGAGAAATCTGTGCTGAATACTTCAACTTTGAGACATAAATCCCGTGTACGAAATTAAAAAAAGTTACTGCTTCTCAAGTAGCATTTCTAGAATAAGACAGATTAAATGAATGCAATTTATTGAAATTAATGGCCCTGGTACTTCACCTTCTATGTTTTAAATTATGTTACTTTATAAAGGATTTTTAAATTAAATTTGCAAAACCGTGGTTCCTCGACCAGTTATGTTACCGTGTAAGAAATGGATTATATTTTTAGAAATCTGCATTGCTTCTGATAATTGAACTCTTACCTCCTGGATTTGCAAAAATTTCCCCTCCAAGACAGTCAAAGAAGCTGCTTTATCCATAAGTTGCTTTTGTAGCTTTATCATCTCTACATTGTCCCTGATAGTTGTCCTATAATGTAGGAAAAAAAGAACGTATTATACTGTGAACGGAGCAGAATCGATTTTCCATAGCATAAACCTTGGATGTGTTTTTTTTAATGTAATCTTCCGCTCAAAAGAATCAAAACTTTGTTCATCCATCCTTGTCTGCAGGGGAACGTGCAGTGGTGGGATTGTGAGCAGGCATAAGGATCCCAATGATTATTTGGTAATAATGAGGTGCATGCACACCTGTAGAAAGTACAGTGATGGATATGTTTGAGTTTTAATTTTAAAGAAGCAGCATGGAAACAGGCCCTTTGACTCATTGAGTTCACGGCGACCAGTGATCACCCGTCGACAGTACGTCTATGTTATCCCACTTTCACATCCACTCCATACAGGCCATACAGAATAAAGGGCAATTTACAGAGACCGATTAACTAACAAACGTACACGTCTTAGGGGTTTGGGAGGAAATCAGGGCGCCCAGCAAAAACCACGTGATAACAGGGAGAACGTACAAACTCCACACAGACAGCATCCGAGTTCAGGGTTGAACCCGGGTCTCTGGCGTTGTGAGGCAGCTCGACCAACTGCACCATTGTGAAACCCTGATCAATCAAGTCATATAAACAAGTCACACAAATAAACAAACTACCCGTGAATGATAAGACAAATATTTGATAACTAACATGCCTAATGTGAAATTTGATCTGGTTTAAATGCAGCTCTTCAATTGAGTTTAATTTTAAGTCATTCTGAGATTTCATTGTAACAACTATGTGGCATTTTGAAAAGGAAAAATTGTCATGTCAACATATAACACTTTATATCTCATGAAAATGACATTATTGGTGAATTTTACTGCAAACCTAAAAATGTTTTCATGTGGAGAGATAATACACATCGGTATTAGTAGATGATGGTTTTGCCAGTTGCTGATTCTTAGGGGTAACTAGATCAAGGAGGACCCATTGGGCCCTATTCCCCCAATGCAATATTCCACCACTCACCCCTTCCCCCAACGCAACCTGTTCCCCCAATGCAACCTGTTCCCCCAACGCAATATTCCACCACTCACCCATAGCCCCCAACTGTGCAGGCGTGGCTCATTACCCCTCATCCCCAGCACTCCCTCCCCCTCCTCTTCACCCTCCCTCCCCTTCTTCACCCTCCCTCTTCTTTATCAACTCCTCCTACCCTCACCCACTCCCTCCCTCAGCTTTCCCCCTACCTTCAGTCATTCCCACCCTAACCCCCTCGTCTACATCTATCTCCCTGCTCCGCCACTCCTCACTTCTATCTCATTCCCCCACACAACACAATGTTTAAATATCATTTCTCCTCCTCCCCTTCCTAACTCCCTCCCTCACCTCTCCCTTCCCGTACCCTCAGTCGGCGCTCCCGGAGCCGATCAATTGACCCCACTTGGGGGGGGGGGGGGAGAGAGAGAGAGGGGCGGCGCTCGCCCCCCCCCCCCAACCCACCCTCCCACAAGGAAAGTTGCGGATTTTGTTTTGTAAATTAAACCTCCCCCCTATTCCCCCCCCCCAAAATAAAAAAAAAACCCACGTGGGGGGAGGGGTCGGCGTCGCGCTCATCTCTCTCCCCCCCCCCCCATCCCACAAGGAAATTTCACGAATTTTATTTTGTAAATGAAACCTCTCCCACATTCCACCTCACCCCCCACAATGAAAACCACTTTTTTTTTGTAAATTAAACCTCCCCCCAAGAACTTGATTAAAACTTGATCTTTTTTAAAATCTTACTACCTCCCTCCCGCCCTAACCCCTCCCTACCACCATTGAGGTGGAAGCTGCTGATCCCATTCTGATGTAATTGTGGGCTGGAACACTGCTCATGGGCAGTTTATGTAAATTAATCCCATCGTGATGTCATTGTCGGGTGGAGCACGGCTCACGGGCAGTTTATGTAAATGAGATCCCATTGTGACATCATAGCTGCTAACTGCGACTGATTTTTCTCAAACTGGATTTAGTAAAGTACAAAAATGTGAATAACTTGTAAAATATAACATCAATCTAAACAAAACTTGATACACCACACCGCAGGACAATGGTGAGTAAGGTGTTCGATAATTGTAGCGCTATCTGGTACCGTTTTGGCGTAATTCAGGGCATGACAAACACCCACGCACGCACACACACCCACACACAGACAAGATGAGAGTTTTAGTAATATATAGATGATCTGATTCTATTAATGAAGTAGTTAAATAGCAAAAGAAGGTGACGACAAGACAGCTGATTAATGAGTAGGAGTTGACATATTATTGTGCTATTGACAACACTGTCGAGGACTGCCCAGAAAGGAGTCAGAGCTGGGGCAAGATGCATGTCTGGCATATCAGCATGATGATTGTACAATAAACAAACTTAATTGACTAAGTTAAACAGTTTGTTTAAAGTGTGGAGGAAATAGTATCCATGACATAAATAACATGTCATTTTTTTCAGGAAATGCAATCTGTGGAATGGCTAAAAACAAATTATGCACGTAAATGTAGCGTTACTCATGTATAGCTGTGCAGTGTGTGTTTTCTTTAACAATAGTAAAGATTCTGCATAAAAGTAATTCAGATCAGCTCCTAATTACTGACTTCGCAATGCAAATCTCTGCAAATGAAAAGGGCTCCCACCATCTGTTTGCATGTACTTTGATCAGCCATCAAAAGAAAAAATGTATTGATTAAAGACAGTCATCAAGTACAGATATCCATGAATTGGAATAATCTTAAAAAAATCAAATTGATTATTATGGAAGGTAGACAAAAATGCTGGAGCAACTCAGCAGGTGAGGCAGCATCTATGGAGCGAATGAATATGTGACGTTTCGGGTCGAGACCCTTCTTCAGACTGATGTGGGGGTGGGGGGGCGGGAAGAAGAAAGGAAGAGGTGGAGACACTGGGCTGTGGGAGAGCTGGGAAGGGGAGGGGAAGGAAGGAGAAAGCAAGGACTACCTGAAATTGGAGGTCAATGTTCATACCGCTGGGGTGTAAACTACCCAAGCGAAGTATGAGGTGCTGCTCCTCCAATTTGCGGTGGGACTCACTCTGGCCATGGAGGAGGCCCAGGCCAGAAAGGTCGGATACGGAATGGGAGGGGGAGTTGAAGTGCTGAGCCATCAGGAGATCAGGTTGGTTAATGCGAACTGTGCGGATGTGTTGGGCGAAGCGATCGCCAATCCAGCGCTTGGTCTCACCGATGTAGAGCAGTTGATACCTAGAGCAGCGGATGCAATAGATGAGGTTGGAGGAGGTGCAGGTGAACCTCTGCCTCACCTGGAAAGACTGCTTAGGTCCTTGGATGGAGTCAAGGGGGGAGGTAAAGCGACAAGTGTAGCATTTCCTGCGGTTGCAAGGGAAAGTACCAGGGGAGGGGGTGGTTTGGGTGGGAAGGGACCAATTGACTAGGGAGTTACGGAGGGAGCGGTCTGTGCGGAAAGCCGAAAAGGGAGAGGATGGGAAGATGTGGCCAGAATGTTTGTGCCGAACATGAAGTTAAGTTAAACTGATCTCATCTGTCTGCACGTGATTCATATCCTTCTATTCCTTGTACTTCCACGTGCTTACCTAAAATATATTCTAATTTAAAAGGATTCTTTAAAATTGCTTCACTCATGTTTCACTGTCTTGTAGAGAGCTATTTAGTTTTGAAAAACCTACATTATGTGCAAGAATAATGTCAGTTATCTTGCCCTCGAACACTCAGTTCTACGGTTTTCTCCATGGTCATTAATTAAGCAACTGTTACGACCCATATGACTGCGTTCAACTTTAAAAAATGAGCTTTTGGACCTTTAAGATAATATGAAAATGTTTATTGTGGTACGAAAGTTATTTTGTGTTTTACAATTTAATAAATGAATGGGATCATCTAATTTGTGCAGCTGTTCCACAAGATCAATACATCTATTAAAAAAATCATGTTAGCACTAAAAAGGATTTTCTGATTAAATAAGTTACTTGCACGTGAGCCACAAGTACATCTATATGTCCAAAGCCTTTTTTTATACAAAAAGGAAATGAAACATGTGTGGAACACATGACAGCAGAAAGATTTTCAATGAGAACTGTACATGCCGCCACAACAAACCTGTATTACTGTGCTGCTCTCTAAATTGTTTACATGCAGTAAACAAATAAAAATGATGTACAATTTCCAATTTAATTACTGTGGTTATTTTGTGGAACACATTGTTGCACGAGTGCTTCTCTCTCTCCAGTGAATAATTTGTGACAGTGATTGTGGGTTATCATATTTTATGCTCTATCTTTCAACAGGATAGTAACATATCTGCCTGATCTTGTCCATTATTTGTCCATGGTTCACCATTCTGTATTACTCTGTGCAACTAGATTTACTACACTTTTGTACTAAAATAAATAACCATGTAAACGTCAAAGTAAGGCAGTTTTATCTCTTGCACTGAAACAATGAAAGCAAAGAATAATCATTAACTCATATTGCACAATATTTTCAAAAACCCTAAGCATACAAAATAATAAGCAACAGCAGTTTTAACTTATTTTTAATCATAGGGCCCAATTTCATAAACCCACATCTTTATCCTGGTTGCAATTGCAATATTTTATAGTTAAAACAAAAGCAGACAATAATTCTTCATTGTTTTTAATCTTTATTTACTTCACTTTCAATTATTCTTGGACCCTTATCCGCCTAAACACCAGCATAAGTTCGTAGGACATAGGAGCAGATCTATTGTTCTCTCTCAATCTCATTCTCTTGCTTTCTCCCTGTAACCTGACACCTTTAAGGACCTGTCCCACTTTCACGAGTTATTCACAAATTCTCCCGAGTTTTCCCCTTGATTCAAACTCGCAGAATGTTCGTAACGAGTCCGTAGGAGTTCGTAGATATATCGTAGCGGCTCGTTATGCTAGCCGTAGGTACTCGTGGCATCAGGTAAGTCGGGACGTTTTTTCCAGCCCGATAAAAAATGTCCACGAGTAAAATAATGGTGGGGATGAAAGAAATTGCAACTTTTTACTCGTAAGGAGGGCATCGAAATAGTCGTGGAAATTCGTAGACACACTCGTAGGAGTTTGTGAACATAGTCGTGGAAGGTCGTTGGAGTTCGTAGATTACCACAATCTTGTTTTTTTTTAAAGGTCCTTTAAACTCGGCAGAGGTTTTGAATTGAGTCGTGAAAGTGGGACAGGCCCTTTACTAATCAATAACCGATCAAACTCTGCTTTAAAAATAACTGCTGACTTGGCTTCCACAGCCATCTATGGCAATGAATTCCACAGATTCACCACCGTCTGGCTAAAGAAAGTCTGCCTCAGCTCCATTCTAAAGGTACATTCTTTTATTCTGAGACTGTGCCTTCTGGTCCTAGACTCTCTGACAACTGGAAACATCCTCTTCACATCCACTTTATCTAGGCCTTTCATTATTCGGTAAGTTTCAATGCAATCCTCCCTTATCCATCTAAACTCCAGCGGGTACAGGCCCAGAGCCATCAAACGCTCCTCATATGTTAACCCAGTCATCCCTGGGATCATTCTCATAAGCTTCCTCAGGACCTTCTTCAGAGCCATCACATTCTTGCTCAGAGCCATCACAAAACTGCTCACAGTATTCCAAATGTGGGCTGACCACTGCCTTATAAAAACTTGGCATGACGTCCTTGCTTTTATATTCTAGTCCTCTCAAAATGAATGCTAACAATGCATTTCCTTTCAATACCTTTGAGAACTTATTTTTAAATGAACAAATACCCCTTTTTTATTATGTTTTTGAAAATCAACGTACCAATGAACTGACATTTTTTTGTATCGGGGGCAGGGCTTTGCTGGCTGTAAAAGTTGTAAGTTATTTAATTAATTAAAAATATATATGAATTTCAGAGTAATTGACAGTGAAATAAATAGATTTTAAAAAAATGTAGAATTATTCGTCTTTTTAAAGTAGAATTATTTACCACAAGTAATTGAAAATAAACTACATTAATATTAATAAAATAACATCTTTTCTTTTACCTCTAAATCCTTATGCTATAACTCCCAAATATATCAAGAAGGGCTCAAAGCCTGTAACCAGTTTGATCTAATGAAAATCTCAGAGGCAATTCCCCAGTGAAATGATGGCCAAAACTGACAGAAGGGCTGCATTTCATTGCTGAGTCTTCAGGAGGGGATAATAATAGAGTCCACTCTTTCTGGGATTGGAATCGGCCTTCCAAATCAATGGGTAATTTCCAGCTTCTATGTTGCACAGTACTTGCTTGGAAGCCTAGGATTTGCTTCACTCTCAATGTTTGAATGGTTCTGATCGGAATAAGTGGCAATAGTCACAACTAACTAGCTCAATGAATGCTATGCCGACTTATGATCAGTGTCAGCCAATTTGCTTAACTCAATTTGCAATTATTTCACGTCCCTTGACCAGATTTGAAAAACAACAGCAACGGGGATTATTGTAACCCACCAGTCAGAAAATGCAATGAATCAATTTAGCAGAGATAAGTTTTCATTTTGCAGCAAATCTATTTGAGATCTATCAACCTTGTAAAATATGTTAATAGATGGATAACATATGTGGTAGAATGCAGACATTGAGGCAACTTTCTTCAGTTAAAATATTAAGTAATGAAACATTATGTAGAGCACATTTCCACATCTACAACCTTTTGTTCAAAGTTGGACCACAACAACGGAAAAAACATGATTTTAATAAAGGAAAATAAGTACTTTGACATTTATTTCAAAGCAACCTAAACTCTGCAAAATTATTAGTTCTTGTTACAAGAAAGCTATAGGAAAGTAGTCAAGTAAGATCACAAGCACAATTTAATTAGATTTATGAGTATTTTAAAGGAATTTGATCAAGCCAT
Source organism: Leucoraja erinaceus (assembly GCF_028641065.1). Taxonomy (NCBI): domain Eukaryota; kingdom Metazoa; phylum Chordata; class Chondrichthyes; order Rajiformes; family Rajidae; genus Leucoraja; species Leucoraja erinaceus. The sequence continues at coordinate 6,875,046 of NC_073393.1, forward strand.
TGCTTTAAAAGGTTATCAAATAATCTCTTGGATATCTGTGCTTCAATATTTAATTCAAACACGTACAAGTGAACAATTTCTTAATGACATTTAATTTGACAATGCACTTTAGGGCAGCACACTGGTGCAGCTGGTAGAGCTGCTGCCTCACTGCGCCAGAGATCCGGGTTCGATCTCTATGTGGAGTTTGTACATTCTCCTTGTGACTGGGTTTCCTTCTAATGCTCTGATTTCTTCCTACATTCCAAGGACGTGCAGGTTTGTAGGTTAATTGGCTTCTGTAAATTGACCCTTGTGTATAGGGAGTGGATGTGAAAGTGGGATAACATAAAACTAGTGTGCGGGTGATCGATGGTTCGCATGGATTTGGTGGGCCAAAGGGCCTGTTCCTATGCTGTATCTCTAAACTAATCTAAACTTTCTTCTATTTAAAAATTCCACGGTCTACATCACAGAAATTACAAGTCCCTGAAATGATTACAAAGTTCTTGGCTTTATAATTCTATTTAGATGTCTATTCCAATTAATCACTGCTTTTGGAGAGAAGTTGTTCTGGATATCATTCTAAAAGCTGCTTTTCACCACGCCACTGGCCCACTGGTTAAAATATACAGGTCGAAGTGATGTAATGGACTTCATTAGCTTAGGGATATTGTGTGGTTGTGACAAGAAAGATGTTTAATTATCAACTTCTCTAACTGCTATATTCTTGACTATACCTTTCAACTATTTTGCTGAAAAAAACCTTGGAGTACATTTTGCGAACCACTAAATTAATTTAATGCAAGGGGTTTATTTGTATTATTCGTAAAGGGTTCAATATAATTGTGTAAATTATAATATCACTAAGGTTACTCATTGACATCAATAATAGATTTTTTTGTTCCATCTACTGATTTGAGGAATATTTTGGGACATGTGGAAGGTCATTTATTCACATCTTAATTTTGAATTCAGTGAACAACTAATATCCATAGAAATCAATGTAATTTAGCATTTTATATGTTGTCCATTGCATGGCAAGTGCAAAATTGTTTATTGCTGTGCAATGACTAATTAATATCAAATCTAACCGTTTATAGACTGCAGCTTTATTTTCAGTGAGATTTTATTACATACATGCAGTGACAATTTTTGGGTTTAGCAGCAGCTGTTAACTGTTGGAAAATAATTCAACTTCAAAACTACAATGGTATTGGTTCCAATTGATTTGTTGCCATTGTGGGTTTTAAGTACTCTGCTATTCTTTTAACAATTGCTATTAGAGAAATTGTGCTCTGAAAGCTTTCCAGAATGCAAAACAGTAGGGGGTTTTTAAATGTAAAGCGTGATCAAATGATTTGGACAAAAATTGCTGTAATTACAATGTACAGTCATTAATTTCTTGGCTTCAATTATAAATGTTCAAATAATTCAATTATAATCTGGTCATAAAGAACTGAATTACCTCTGCCCTGTTGCTTGATGCTCTCTGAGATGCAGAAGAGACTCTTCATGTTCTTTATCCTTCATCCGCAGCTCTTCTCTTAGTATCTCAACAGTTTGTTTCATCTCTTCCATCTGCATCTTCTGAGATGTAATGCAATTCTCACTAAAGATAAAATATCGGAGACTATTAACCCAGAAAGGAGACTTTCTCTTCTTATATATTTTATAAATATACTGAAAACGCCCATTAATATAGTTAAAATAAAATTAGTTAAAAGTGTATTAAGGTGAATAAATAGCAAGATAAAAGCTGGCACACAGGTCCAGTGATGTCAAAGGGAGAGCATGCCTGTAATCAATATTCAGAAGTTTTACAGATTTTAAACATCACCAAAAAACAATGGAATATTTTCAGAAATATTAACGGCTTTCTATTTCGTTTCAAAATCAAACATATTAAAATTTAAATAATTACATTTACAATGCAGAGCGAGTTTGTATAAAATTTAATCCTTGGCCAGATATTTACCATGTGTAATGTTATGGTTATAATAATCCACTTCTGAAATTTGAATCCACTAAAGCCAAAGTAACTAATTTTGCAAACGGAGTATCATGCACAAATGGTGTTACAATCAGTGTTTAGTACATAAAACCAAGGATGTACTTCCATCTCCCCTCATTTTTTTCAGCCTCTTAGTATCATTTTCTTATCTTTCTTCAATTTTCTATTGGTAGAGAGAATTTGAATTTGGAGTCTGAAGAAGGGTCCCAACCCTAATTGTCACCTATCCATGTTCTCCAGAGGTGTTGCCTGACCTGCTGGAGTTACTCCAGCACTTTGTGTCTTTTTTTGTAAACCGGCATCTGCAGTTCCCCTTTCCTTCAGCATGTAAAGTGGCACTGAATAACCTGTTGGCATGGTCCAATCCTAAACTCATTGCCTCATCTCATATAACCCACAAAGTTAATGACCACGAGTTGTGAACTGGTATAAGGATGGGTAGCAGTTTTCCAGCTGCTATGGACTCGAATGAACAATCTGTTAAAGACTGGGTGTATCAATGATTCTGTGGTTATTCATCAGATTTCCTAATACACTTGTGAATGCATGCCTACAAAGTAGTATAACAGTAGTTAAAAAAGCGAGTCTTACAGATTCCGTACTTCAGCCCGAGCATCTTCAAGCAAACTATGTCCATATCTGGGAACAATAGGTTGGCCACACTTTGTTGTCAGCTCTGGGTCTTGAACTCTGATTCCTAAATGGATAATATACAAAGATTTTTTTAAAAACATGCCAATGAAATAACAAAGCAAACAAAACACATTCTGCCTGACCTACTGAATTACTCCAGCACTTTGTATCCTTTTGTGTAAACCAGCACCTGTAGTTCCTTGTTTCCATCAATCGCATACAATTTAGTCATGGAAATGGTTTGTTGCTGGTACAATTTTAAAATTCATCCTCTATTCAGGCCAGGGGTTCTTTAGCAATGGTAGAGAACAGTCTAGTGAAGAATTGGAAAGGATCTTTGCTGATAAGTTTGCAGTGTAGACTTTGAGTAATTACTGTGTCTAGTAAGGTTCGGACATTTAATAAAATGCATTTAACATTTCTAATTGGGACAGTTATATAATTTGCTTTGTATGTCCTATAATACATACAATGGGACATCTCCATCAAAACTGCTGAGTACACACCTGATGAATGTGGCTTTATCAATGTACAATATGTTGTGTTATATCACTAGCCTACTCTGTTAATTTGGCACATTACCAACTGTCCCCACATCCTTGGTCCATCTAAGGTAAATATGAAAGGAAGTTCTGGGATACATTATAGTAATTATATTTATCCGTTTCCAAAATCCGTTATATTTAATTATTGTAAAGTACAAATTCTACTTTTGTCTGTAGATTTACATCAGGGATTGGAATTGCTTCTTCTTTCCAAGTCAATTAGAGTGCTTGGAACAGATGATGAAGTTGGATTGCTCAAACCACCAGTGATTGTTCTGGAGGCATTTAAATAACACTATATTAAATTGAACAACTGGAAGTTAAGCTTATTTTTCGCTGTGATGTGAAAGGTAAAAATGAAGTATGAGATAATTAACTTGAAACAAAATTAATGAATACTGAAGGAAATGATAGTTCTTCAGTGGAGCAGATAATGGCATACTTTTCTTTCTATAGTGGATGACTCAACTAACAGACTGTCATTTAGCTAAACTGCTAAGATTCTCCAAATGTTGAGAATGTATTGAAAGCTCTAGGAATTAATTTACCAAAAGGTCAGATTAAAGGTCGGAATAACAACATCTTTTACCCAGTGGTGCAATATTAGTTGTAAATTAATTATCAAGCTGAAATACTGGCTTGGATTTTACAGGAAGTAATCAAATTACATTGCTTGTCTGACCTTAGGAAGCTGCCGACAAAGATCTATTGACCTCTGTGGCACAGGCCTCCCCTTTCCTTTGGATCATTCTTGTCAGGCATCAGTTCAAGGGATCCATGCCATGAGTAACAGTGATGTCAACAAGCTGGTTGAGCAGTCAACTACACCGAATAGTTTTAGCAGACATCAAACCGGGCAGCAAAACACCATTTTAAGTTAAAGCATTAAACACACCAAGTATAAAATAAAGCTTGGTTCAGCAAAAGATTACGGTGGAAGATGAAATATTGGAAATAAACTTCTTCATGGAAAGTAAAAAAAATTGTAATAATTATTTCCAAAGCTTTACTTATTATAAAAATGTATCCAATAATTTAAAAAAATGAAATTTTCAGATGGTAGGCAACTATCAATGGGTGATGCAAAATACAAATACTGTAAAATACACATACAAAAAGTGTAATACCTTTTTTGACATTCTCCTGTGCAAAGGTAACTTCTTGAACTTTTTTAAGGCCAGTGTTTATGCGTGACTGCACATAACTATAGGGAGTGTTTCTACGGCCCTGTACTTGCAGCTGCTGTTTAGAAGCCACTAGCCGATTCCTTAGACCCTCATTCTGCTTCTCTAGTTCACAAACTTTTTCCTGCAGCTCCTCGATCATCTCTTCCATCTCAATATCCCTGCCTATCCGCTTGGGGCTGCCACTCTCCAACTCAGATCTCTTCTTGTCGTTGACGAGTCTAATTAGCTTGGTAGCCATTCTGAGAACAGGAAAGGAATATGAAAAGTCAGCAAAACTACTTTGTTGAAAAAGGCATAAACATTGCTAAAGACGTTAGTGTGGATCGTGAATAATACATTTCAGGTTTTGATATAACTATTACTGCCTGTGAAGTGTGCTTTGATGTTAATCAAAACCATAGTACTGCAATCTGCTTTATAACACTGACAAATAGCAGTTTCCGAGGGCTTATCATTCCAGCTTGCTACACAGGCAACACATACTTACTCCATATGCTTGATGAATAACAAATCAAAGGAAGTTATAAAAGGAATATACCATACGTTACTAAGAATAGTTCCAAAGAGTGGGTGTTGGAGGAATGCAAGTCATGAATCTCATACCTTAACATTGTGTTTGCGCTCTTTACAGTACCACATACAGCGTCAAGAATTTTAGACTTTAAACCTCACAAACCAAAAGATGCAATAAAAGTTTAGGTGGTCCTTAATAAAACTCAAGCAATATGGAACACATTATTAATTATAAGTTCCTATCTTTAGCTTGGCTTTGCAACCTTAAATGAAACAATTGCAAAAATACATTTGAGCAAATAATGACTTTCAGACACAGTTTTGTTTTAAATTCAAGACAGGCCATCATGGTTTTCATCTTTAAAAAAAAAATACTCTTAGAATCTACTGTTGGCATTTGATCAACTGTACCTTTGATTCCATCCAGTTTTGATGTGAAATACTAACTGGGAACAAAAGTCTATCAAAGGACACATGAGGGTGATGTAATATAGAGTAACAGAAAACATGCATATCGGTGAATGGAAAACACTTGGCACGCTAAAAAAGGAATAGTGGCTTTGATGAATAGGACAAGTTACAGACCCTATGAAATTGGTCGCACATCTTTAACACTAAGACATTGTGCCTGGTTAATAACAAACTTTGCTTTTTGCACTAGGCTTGTCACATGCATAAAATAATATTTTAATTTATTTGTTTAAGGTGTGTGATGTGCTCTGCTGTGCCACATGCCAATTGCCAGATTTAAGTAGGTAACAGTGTATTCAAATATATTTATACATCAGACAAGGCTGAACAAATGCACATGTTGAGTAACCTTCAAATAACAATTAAATTTAAAACAAAAACTATTAAGATTGGTTAAACTTTTCCTTTATTGAAACATGTTTTATGGAATCTTATAGATGGAGTTAATTTCAAGAAAAATGAGAGGGTAATTCATCAGACTATTTATTCTTGTTTAACTACTTTGACACAGCAAGTGGTTCAATAAATGTCTGTTAAAATATTATTGGTTTAATTAAAATTGTACCATGTTTCTCCCAGGCAGGTTAATTTCTAGGCCAATTTATTTGCTATTTTATTATCCTGCTGTCTAATCAACTCACAAATGGCAATGATCTTAACATTTTCTTATTACCAACATAAAATAATAACTGGTGCTAATTAGAGATTCTTCTTTTTTTCTAACTATTTAGAGTTTCACATTTTTAACTGTCAAAATAATAATAATGATGAGAGAATCAGGTCCAATCTGATTAACTCAATTTTTCAAATTAGGATAGAAACATAGAAACAAAGAAATTAGGTGCAGGAGTAGGCCATTCGGCCCTTCGAGCCTGACCCGCCATCCAATATGATCATGGCTGATCATCCAACTCAGTATCCCGTACCTGCCTTCTCTCCATACCCCCTGATCCCCTTAGCCACAAGGGCCACATCTAACTCCCTCTTAAATATAGAATATAGAATATAGGATGAGGAGCAAACTACTCCTATAATCTTAGTAGAATTTCCAAACTTTGTACAACACTAAAACAAAATTAAAATGGGGAGCAATTTAGAAAGTACAGTCATCCTGTTTGTAGTATTTTTAATTTCCTCAAATAATTCTAATAAAGCAGTGCTAAAGCTATACACATAGTACCATGGCATTAGTGTCATAAAATGTGTGTACTGTATACTTAAAAGCCAATCTTGTTCAGATTATTACATTACAATCAAATTACATTTATAATATCACAACTCTTGTTAAGCTTTAACCTTCAAATATTTATTGATAAATTTATTCACCTTTCTTTACAAAATGTTAGTTTGAACTTTTTGATTTGGCCTACACCTTTATTTTAGATACAAATGCTCAATCTAAATCACTGAGTTCTTTCCAATTGTTTCCACGTGTTTGCTGCATACGGGAAGATGATCTAGCCATGAATAGATTTCATTTCAGTGAATCCGGCTGTTATTTTAAAATTATTTATTTATGGGATGTGGGTGTTATTGGCTCGGTTAGTCAGTGCACTGTACCTTTGAGAAGATATTGGAGAGGTGTTTTCTTGAATGGCTGCTCCTATAATGCTAAGTAGGGAGTGCCAGGTGCAGTGATGAAGATGGACTGGCAGTATATTTCCTTCTGCATTATGTGAAAGTATGAAGGATACTTGGTGCACATGTTGCCTTAAGTGATAGATGTTGGATGGTGCTGTAAATAAACTCAGTCAGTGAGTTGCTCCAGTAAATATTTGATAAATTACAAGTAACATTTGGCTCACACAAGTGTTAGGTAGTGACTTTTCTTCAACAAGAGAGAATATAAATGCCTTTCAAAAGTAATAGTGCCAAAGATATGATGGTTTTAAACTACAGTGAGTTGCTTTTTGCTCTGTTATGGTGTTAAAAGTGAACGTTTATTCAAAGTGATGGCTGAGGTAACAATCAAGTAAGCTTGTTTGTGCTGTATTATCCGAGATAAATACTTGATTCTCCCAGGCGAATATAAATTATTTCAAATAGTCTGCCTATGTTACGTGGATGGTGAAAAGATTCTGGTGTGTCACGAGGCGAATTGTTCAACACAGAATACATAGCCTTTGTTTTACTCATTGGTCTGGTAATGCTTATGATGGTCAATGACTGGTTTTGCCACAAGAAAAATGGTGATGGGTGATTCAACAATGGGAAAGCTTTCTTTCCCCATTTTCTCACAATACAGGAGACATTCAGATCACCAGGTCTATGATGGCTCTCAAAGTAACCCCAAAATATTAATTTCCCTAATTAGTTCCAAGTAATTTTTTCTCTCTACCATTCGATTTGACTCCCACCTGATTCTCATGACACCATCTCCACTGGGGCAATTTAGCAAATTAACCCAGCAACCACAGAGCAGAAACAAGGAACTGCAAATGCTGGTTAATACACAAAATGACACAAAGAGTTGGAGTAATTCAGCAGGTCAGGCAGCATCTCCGGAGAACATGGGTAGGCGACGTTTCAGGTTGAGACCCTTCTTCAAAAGGATTTAGACCCAAAATGTCACATATCCATATTTTCCAGAGCTGCTGCCTGACCTACTGAGTTGGCACGTCTAAATTGGAAGTTGTGGGAAGGCATTTATATTCCCTCTTGTTGGTCCTTTGCAAGCTGGCTGCCCTTTTCAGGCAGCGCCTCCTGTAGATCTCTTCGATAGTGGGGAGGTCAGTAACTGTGAGAGACCTGGCAGTGTCCACCACTTTCTGTAATCTCCTTTCTTCCAGGGCATTCGAGTTGCTGAACCAGGCTGTGATGCAAGCAATCAATATGTTCTCTACTGTACACCTGTAGAAGGTCAAGAGAGAATTCTTCGACATACCAAATCTCCTCAATCTTCTAAGGAAGTAGAGGCGTTGTTGGTCTTTCTTTATGATTGCATTAATGTGCTGGGTCCACTACAGATGTTTAGTTATGCAGGCCCAGAAAGGTCTTGTTGACTCTCTCCACCACTGACCCATCGATGATGTCAGGTTAGTGGATCATAGAAACATAGAAAATAGGTGCAGGAGGAGGCCATTTGGCCCTTCGAGCCAGCACCGCTATTCATTGTGATCATGGCTGATCGTGTCCTATCAATAACCCGTGCCTGCCTTCTCCCCATATCCCTTGATTCCACTAGCCCCTAGAGGTCTATCTAACTCTCTCTTAAATCCATGTCCTTCCTCTTCTAAAGTCAATAATCAGCTTCTTGGCTATACTGACGTTGAGAGCAGATTCTTTTTCCAGCACCATTCAATCAGATCTTACTAATAAATCTTGTGTCATTTTAAGGTAGATATTGGGGATTGACAGACACCCAATCTCAGAGACCAAAATCCAGTAAAGGTCTCTGTTCTGGGAATTAAAATTGATTGCAATTGTTTTAATGTACTCAAAGTGGCATAAAAAGATTTTGAAAATAACATATTTTCTTGCCTTGAAAAATTGTAATATATAATATAATGAAATTCAAAGGTCATAATACTTTCTTAACACCTGTTTGCACCTGTTAAATCGCTGACGGTGGAGAAAACAGAAACACTAACCTTTTAATTTTATCTTCTTGTTTTCGTGCATGTTGCTTGAGTAAAAGATTTTCATCATGGAGCCGAAGAAAGCGATCTTCCAGCTCTTCACGTGAGATGCGAGACACTGCTTGGCGAGCTCTAGTGTTCTGTACACTTGTTGACTCTGAGTTGAAAGATATTGTAAAAATTAGGTTATTAGATATTCTACCATAAGTACACAATTTTGTACTAAGTCTCACTTTAAATATTTCAAAATTAACAATTGTACCTTCAAACTGAAAGACCTCTGTGAGAGACACAAATTGCTGGAGTAACTCAGCAGGTCAGACAGCACTTCACTCCAGCACTTTTTGTCCTTTTAATAAAGCAGCATGCTGTGGTTACATATTGTGCGTTACTTCAATTAAACAATGTTGGAAAGTGCTCCTGTTTCCTCCCACAATCCAAAGATGTACAGGTTTGTAGGTTAATTGGCTTCGGTTAAAAATTGTAAATTGTCTCTAGTGTGTAGGATAGTGTTAATGCACGGGGCGATCGCCGATCGGCTCGGACTCGGCCTGTTTATGCGCTGTATCTCTAAATTAAACTAAACTATAGTATTTATCAGAAAAGAAATTCACAAAGTAGTAATGACCATCCAGTAACATACTGGAGGGTAAAACAGTTATAAGCAGTATTTTTTTAAGCTGGTGCTGCAAAGCTCAATTAACTCAATGCCTGTGCGTAAAGGACATTGCATTTTGCATGATCTATAATTTTGAAAATGAGATTAAGTACATTCAGTAATTTAATATGTGGCAAAGTGATGGCACAACACTTTTAGAAACATAGAAACATAGAAATTAGGTGCAGGAGTAGGCCATTCGGCCCTTCGAGCCTGCACCGCCATTCAATATGATCATGGCTGATCATCCAACTCAGTATCCCGTACCTGCCTTCTCTCCATACCCTCTGATCCCCTTGGCCACATTTTTGTGACCAACAGATTGTCACAGCGGGCAATGCTACCAGGCAATATTTAGGGTAGAGTTTATGAACTTATGAAGAGAAGAATCCAGCTAAATACAAACATTCTTGAGGGAGTCTTTGAAGTTTGGGCAGAGAAGAAGCCTAATGAGATAGGCCACTTACTTGAACTGTGTAATATGGGGAGATGGTCACCTGATTTGAGTCCAAATTTCTATCCCAAACATGCACAGAATTAAAATTAAAATGTTTGTAACAAAATGCACAAATGCATCTGCAAAATCAATTTTGCTCAAATTAGATCTCAATGATGAACCCACTCTAAAAATGAACTATCACTCGTTAAAATCCACACTTTTTGAACAATCACAATTATTCACCCAACACTGCTCAAAATCCATTTGGTAAGTCTTATCCATTTCTCCATTTGACATGGACAATAACAAACACTGATCATTTTTGAGAATTAACAAATCACAGACTGGTATATCCCTGTGGTAAATAGTCAAGGAAACTATTCTCAAAAAACGAATGATCCATAATATAGACAACAATATTTTGACTCCATTGTTCTCCAGAGTAAATTACCATGAATTAGGGTCCGAGAACACTAGAATCACATATGGAGTTAGTTTAAGTAAATGCAGCCTCAAATTTTTTTCTCATGCAAAATCTTCCGAACAAAAAAAAAGGGAAGAAAGGAAATGTAAGTTTTAAAATAGCGATCAAAATGACTTCTGTTTATGGTAACAGGATGTTATGGAGACAAAGAATCATGAAATAAGACTATATCTTTACTTGCACAAGGCAGGTGAAGCGTACAATCAGTACCAGCTGATATTCAATAGTGGCTTTAATCTGTAAACCCCAACCACTTGGATCAATGATACCATAAAAGGAAGATATTATGAAGTAAAACTAATGGATACATTGATCAAAGTATGTTCTAGTAATGACTAACAGGTGCGTCCAACCTTGTATTCCACCAATTCCAGTCAGGCTCATGCCGACATCCTTCACAGGGAGGTCTCCTGCTGTCTCATCAGCTAGGCCTGACATGGTCTGTGAAAGAAAAAGGACAAATTACACTTGAATGTTTTTCATCCGCACCTTGTACCTAACATCACAGGATTTTATCCTTGAACAGATGGATAAATCTTATTTTTATGGATTTTCCTTACATAGATTCCATGTTTTGAAACTGTTTATTAAAGCAATCAAACTGTATTGTGAATGCTTCAGCGGTGATATACGAAAAAAACTTTGTTTAAAAGTTACATGATCTAGAACCTTTCATCTGCAACTTAGATAAATTATAAAACAAAGCCTACAACCACTTTGTTCTGCTTTATGAAATAACCAATTCCAGCTTTAAAACCTTTACCACCTGTTCCACATGTGATGCTTACACTCAAATAAAATTTGTTAAGTATTTGCCAAACCAGGTGTTTCTTCCTTTGCAAGATGTTTAACCTCATGCTGCAGTCCCCACAAAGTAAAATGCATGCACACTGTGTTGAAGTTCACACACCAATTGAGAATTAGAATTACAGCTTTACAATAATACTGTTTTCATAAAAAGACTAGATTTTAATGTTAGCCACATAAGTCAAATTTTTTTTTAATAACGGAGGCAGATAATTTAATAGGTAATTTTTTCAAGTAGTAACATAATAGATTTTTTTGTTGCTTTGCATGCCAAACATTGTCAATTAGGATAATTAACCTGGACTGGAGCTGCAGAAGAATAGAAAGACAAATTGTCTGCTTTTTTTAACCCTAAAAAAATAATGTTGCCCACAGAATCATATTTGTAACATAATTCTAATGTGCAGGATGAGGAAGACTATTACATTTATCTCTAAACTGAGTCAATTAAAACCGTGATGCACAGCATAGTTTGCACTATAATAATATGTGAACGTTTTCCAATAGTTACAGTTTAGTACATTCGTCAGATTAAAATACTTAGTAGTAGTTTCCATGACAATAAGAATATGTAACTCTCCCATGGAGCTTCAATGGAAAAGTGGCAAAAACGATGTAAACAGCCATTTCTCTGGGAAAACTGAAAATCCTCCAAAGAAACGTTATAAATGTTATGTTTAAGCTTTTCAATGAATAAGATTTGAGATATGCATGCTTATTTTATTTGTCTTACTGTTGTGGGACCTCACCTTTAATAATACACAGAGAATGCAAGAACAAAGTTTTACAAATTTGAAGTTCAAATTTTGGACAAATTATATGTGAGGGATATTTTTTAATGAAACCAAAGAACACCTAAAACAAGAATTGCACAGTAAAATTCGGATAATCCACGGCACTTCGCACTTTAGTGTTGCCAGACAAGCAGGGTTTCCAGATTATTGAATGTTCCCTTCTATTACTGGGGCCCTGATGTGTTAGAGGAGGTGCAAGAATCAAGGCCCCAGTCTGCTGTAGGGTGCACAGGAACTGTGACCATGGTGAATGGAGTACGGGAAAACAGGTCCAGGGAGTAAGAGAGGAAGGACCAAGGTGAAAAGAAAGAAGGTGTGGATCTGAGCAATGAATGGAAATTGAGCCTGGAACCTTGGATCTGGTGAGAAGAAAGGGAGTGCAAAACCAGAATCTGGATGAGTGAAAATGGAACAAAGTAAAGTGAAAAGAGAACATAATAAACAATATTTGATGAGCCAGGTGCCATACCATTAAGATTTCCAATTAGCTGGATTGTGTTTATCAGAGTTTTACTATGTAGGCACTTAATTATTTGTTATAATGTGGAAGCGGGTTAATCTGCCGCTCAGATCATGCCGACTCCCCACAGAATATGCCAATTTGACCTTATCCCTCAGCTACTTGCCCTGTATAATGCAGCATATTTTCTCTCACAGACCATCTCTTCCCCTTTGCTCTATCTACTGTACATGAGTTTGAATCAATTGTATCTATGCATGATACATTATATCTGTTTTGATAAGTAAAACAAAGCTTTTCACTATACCTCGGTATATGTGACAATAATGAAACTAAACCTAATAATAAACCTAAAGTAAGAGCGAAGGGAATAGAAATGAAGGATTACTTTTCCAGGAATCTATATAGAAGATTTGGCAATTTTCTGTGATGTACAATTCTACAATTTGAAGAACTAGAGGGGAGATAAGAAAAAGTTCTAGAATTTAATTAAGTGTGACATTCAGGGATGTACTCTGTGACCTATGGAAGCGTATTCTTACTAATATTTTAATAACAAAACACATTGCTTTCTAATCATGAAGCTCATCTTGAGGGTTCGTTGACCATGGCTAAATATTTCTGCTTTAGAATGCGTGCAAGAGGACAAGATGGCAATACATTTGATGTTGATTTTAATGTAGAAAATTGCATCATGATAAAGAGGAAAAAGGGAATAAATAATGAGTGTTGCAAGGGGAGTAAAGATGTCTATGATTTGGGTTTTGAGTTGTTAAAAGATGATCTGCTTCAAATAAAGGGCTAAAAAAAAATAGCAGCGAGATGTTTGAACAATCCGGCATCAATAACGATGAAGGGAAGGATGTTGCAGACATGTTGGATGTTACCAGGATGAGAATGTCATAGCAGAGAGAGTGCAGATGTCTTGGTTGGCAAGAGGACTTGAAGAAGAAACTGTTCAAGTTTTATAATTGGTGAATTTTGAGAAGATATCAATGTCAATATAGTTTAAATTATTTCAGTATGAATTAAACAGAAGAACTAGTGTTAATGTAATCACTTGGGAGAAGCTTTGACTACTCACAATGAAAACTATAAACCATGAATAGTTAATGCTGTGGTTAATTAACTTAAATGTTTTAATTGAGTTTTTAATCTCCTAACTAAAATTTAAAGAATTTCCCATATTGTCAGAGTACGTTTTTTTTTTAAATTATCATAATTAATCAAACCTGAAGTACAGGCAATCCCTTTCTCATTGTCACAGTTCAAGTTAGATTTATAAATAGTGAGAAACACGGATCTGCAGGTAAATTCAGGTACTTGTACCATTGTGTGGAACAATGAATGTAAATTATCATTATGTTTGCATTTCAGTTCAAAGTAAATATAATCAAAATGTTGAAAGTGGACACGACTTTTGTACACGAATGACGAATACATGTTAAGAACTTAGCACCCGTGGAAAGTTATCAAAAAGAATTATGCAAGGAACACCAACTAGTTATTTTAAGTGTTTAATCAGTACACTGGGGGGACTCGGCAATGTTCTGACCAAAAATGTTTAGAATACTTAGCTGCTTGCATGACTGACTTCAATACAGGCTGTGAGCAGTAAAAGTGTAGAGTTAAATCTGGCAACCAGACTACAATGCATTTGATCTGCAGATTCAAAAAATATAGTCAAATAAAACTTCCTGCAGAGCTGTGCAATGTTATTTCCCTTGAGTAAATTATCTTGGTAGGTAAACATTTAAGCTATTAAACAACCATGTGAGATTTCTACAGTTAGTTCTCCACAAGTAGATTCCTGGCAATGCCATCAAAGTGCCTAATGATAACTATCGTCTCATTAGCAAGGAAAATGTTGACAATAGATAGGGTGAAATATTCCCATATAACAGCACTATTTTTTAATCAAATAACATGGATGCTCAAACGTCTGCTAAATTGTAACAATTGCTGGCCATTGACATCTTAATCTGGCCTAAGAGCCTCAAAATAGTCTTCTACTTCCAGTGATTTTATTTTCAGATTTACTAACGTGCTTTAATTACATACCCTTCTGGAGGAAAATGATCTATATAATTTAGTAATGCAGCTGAACCTCAAATAATTTAATGTGGTTAGCAACTTGGCCATAGTCTGATTGCAGGCATTGATCATGAGAAAGCTTTCTAGATTAACAACCTTTTTACAAGTGGCCCGTGGGAGTGTTTCCTGTTGGAATTCAAATTGATTTTATCTAAAACAGGACCTTGGAAGATATTATTTTTGAAATATGTTTAACAATCTAATTGAATAAAATACATTTTATCATCCTGTAAATTTTGTGCGGGTATATCAGGTAAATCTGTATCCAAGTCAGCTCAGTTGGCCTTGCCCTTCGCAGTCGAAGAATGTGGCAACAATTACTTTTAAGATTTATAGATGATCATTACCAATAAAGAAAAAGTTGTGACTTTGATGAATGTGAATAGCACTGGAGAGTCGATGCGATATAAATTCACGCTCACTGCTAATATTAAATTTGCAATATTGTGGCAGCTGCACATTGTACTCCATTTCTGAAATTCAGTCCAATTGACTTCTCTGGAACCAAATTTCAGAAGTAAAGTCTATTTGCACACTTTGCACTGGTGATTGACTACAATTTTCTATGGTAATGATTCAGAAATGTGAAAATAAAATCATAGGGTTTCAGGTGTAGAATAGAGATGCTGTTGAAAAGGTCTTTGAAGTGCTCGTTTCAGCAGGCCTTGTCTGCCCCTGTCCTGTTCTTTGCTCCTAGTGAGGTGGGACCAAGGGAATTTGGGGAATAGATGGTGCTTTCTATATTAACGATTTCCCTGCATATTATGGCTGTTAGTAGATGCCTGCTCTTTCTCCAGCCAAAAGGATCCAGGTTCTCCAAGTTTGGCTGTAAATCTTTATTTTTATAGTGGAGAATTTTGGGATGGGCAGAGGATTTGGGGGATAGTGTGGTGTTGTGGAGTGGGCAGATTAGTGGCATGCCTTTGCCTTGCAGATATTTAGCATGGAGCCCATTCTTTTGTCCAATTCAGTGAGTAAACTAATAATGATACGAATCTTGAATTGAAGTATGCACAAATGCAGGGAATGTCTGTATTCTAAGCTTGATAAATAAGTGACCTTAGTTCTGGAGTGGAGGTGACAGAGATTGCATATTTCCCATTTGCACTGTGATTTAGCTCAACTCCTGTGGAGAACGTGGAAAGTGAGGAGCAGGTTTGCCATAAGGAATATTGAGGAGAGGGTTAGAATTATGACAGTGTTCTAAGATTGTGTCTATCGTAGACCTGTTGGTTAGAATCCCGACTTAGATGCCATCCTTGTGACAGATATGGAATGGAGGCAGGTTTCTGAAGACATCCATGTTTGAGAGACATTCTCTATGGTTATCATAGATGCTGCTGCACCCGCTGAGTTTCTCCAGCTTTTTTGTGTACCTTCTCTATGGTTCATCTTGGTTGAGTTAAAAGCTTTTGTGGGATTAGGGAAGCGCCATATGTGATGGATGCTTGGTTTCTTTGAGTTGTTATACAAACAAGTTTAATATCCACTTAATGGATAGAATCTGTACTGCGGCAGAGGAAATGTTTGATCTTTTGGAAAAGACAGTTGTCGGAGGTTCCACGGCATGCTCTCTTTTTTGAGGCTGTGAAATTCCCGCGAGAATTTCTTCTCCGTCAAGTTTTAAAACATCATTCATCTGCTGTATTTTTCTTATATATGATGACATGGAATATGCACTTTATTGACTCTGTACTTTTTCACAGGATGTGGAAGTCGCCTATAATACTGGTCATTAATATCTATTCCCGATTATATTGAAGCTGAAGAGATAATTCAGACCTCTACATCGGAGATGCCTGCAGTCATATACATGCTAGGCAGGGCAAGGATGACAGATTTTGATGGCAAGGTTGTGTAGCTAAAAAGGTTGCTACATCACAGCTCAGGCAACCAAGTCCAAACATGACCTGATTTGCTGTCAATGTGGAGTTTGCATATTCTTCCTGTGACTGCAGGTGCTCTGGTTTCTTCCCACATCCCAAAAGTATAAAATCTATTAT
Organism: Leucoraja erinaceus; assembly: GCF_028641065.1. NCBI lineage: Eukaryota > Metazoa > Chordata > Chondrichthyes > Rajiformes > Rajidae > Leucoraja > Leucoraja erinaceus. The sequence continues at coordinate 6,891,705 of NC_073393.1, forward strand.
TATATCGATAAATATATCTATCTATCTGTAGAAACAACATATCTAATACTTTGGCTAATCAACGTTGTAACCCACATTTCTATCACACAAGATATTGCAGTAAAAAAAAAAACTTAACATGTCTTTTTAAATTAAGATGCTACAGATTTTTCTAAAATTAACATGCTGGAAATGTAGATATATCTTGGGGTGCAAGTCCATAACCCCCCAAAAGTGTTAACATAAGTAGATAGGGTGGTAAAGAAGGCATATGACATGTTCGATTTCAAGCGTCAGAAGTCATGGTGCAGCTATGTAAAACATCTGGAGTATTTGTCACCATGTTACAAAAAGGATATGGAGGCTTTGGGGAGGATGCAGAAGAAGTTGACCAGCACGTTGTCTGGATTAGAGACTATCACTATAAGGACAAACTTGGGTGTTTTTGTTTGGAGCTTTGGAGGCTGAGGGGATCCGTCATAGAAATAAGTAAAATTAAGAGAGGCTGAGATATGATAGATAGTGAGTCTTTATCCCAGGGTGGAAATGACTAAAACTGGAGGGCTTATCTTTAAAGTTAAAAGGAGATTTAAGAGGCATTTATTTTACACATAGGAGGTGTCTAGAACAGGTTATCAGTGAAATTGGTGGAAGCAGATACGACTCTAATGTGTACGAGTGCAGAGATCATGACTGATTCCTGGGATGTCAGACTGTCTTATGAAGAAAGACTGGATAGTGTCGTCTTGTACTCGCTAGCATTTAGAAGGTTGAGGGGGGATCTTATAGAAACTTACAAAATCTTAAGGGGTTGGACAGGCTAGATGCAGGAAGATTGTTCCCGATGTTAGGCAAGTCCAGGACAAGGGGTCACAGCTTAAGGATAAGGGGGAAATCCTTTAAAACCGAGATGAGGAGAACATTTTTCACACAGAGAGTGGTGAATCTCTGGAACTCTCTGCCACAGAGGGTAGTTGAGACCAGTTCATTGGCTATATTTAAGAGGGAGGATGTGGCCCTTGTGGCCAAGGGGATCAGGTATGGAGAGAAGGCAGGTACGGGATACTGAGTTGGATGGTCAGCCATGATCATATTAAATGGCGGTGCAGGCTCGAAGGGCCGAATGGCCTACTCCTGCACCTAATTTCTATGTTTCTATGTTTAAAAGGCATTTACATAGACTCATGGACAACCAAGCAGGTGTGCAGTTTAAAATGGCACCCTGTGAGACACGGATATTGTGGGTTGAAATGCCCTTTTCCCTGCTGGTCTACGTTCTTTCTTACATATCTGTTCTCCCACCCTCATTGAAATCTAGGTCAATTTCAACATTTGTGTGCAATTTAAAAGAAGTCACCTTAAATTGTTGAAAATGTCCACATTTGAATAAGCAAATGAAAAAAAATCCCAATTTTTTGCTGTTTATTAAACATGAACAATAGTCGGCTTCCTATCACTTTTACTGTGAAATCCACGCCACTAAAGGTGAAGGACTAAAATTTGACATTGACGATTTTTCTCCATATATGCATACATTCTGGTTATAAATCACTGTTTATGAGTATGTGTATAAACCTCCGTTACTTTGAAAATAGTTATAAAGACAATGTTAAAGAAGCTTTCATAAAATCAGTATATGATGTTATCTCCCAAAGCACTGCATGCTTCAAAGGGGAAGATCATATTGTGGTTGACACAGAACTCTGTATAGGTGGTTATGTACCGTTCAGGAATTTATTCACAAGCACCCTGTGATCACAAATCCTCTAGGTTGAAATAATTGCAACATTCTGTTTCACGAATAAAGGCATATAAACTTGGGGAAGTGGAAAAAAACCCAAAAGAAAGAACCTTTAATATTACTGATGATTTGTCCAGCAAGGCTATATGGATGGAAATAAAAATGGAATGATCACCATGTTGGGAGTGTACTGCAGGCCCTCAGTCAATGGGAATTAGAAGAGCAAAAATGCCAGGAGGTTGCACGCAGCTGTAGGACTAATAAAATTATCGTGGGAGGGGATTTTAACTTTACAAATATTGACAGGGATCTAACCTTCAATGGTCCCATGATAGTATTTCTATTTTCACAGTGATGTCACTTGGTTATTATAATGTCATTCTTTTCAAAACAATTACCAAAGTCAAAGTCAATTTTATTTTTCACATACACCCGAAGGTGCAGTGAAATTAATTTGCCAGTAGCAATACACTTAAAAAGAACACACAATACACAATAAGATTTAACACAAAGATCCACCACAGCATTCTTCACTGGGCACAAAGTTCAGCCAGTCCTCCTCCCTTGTTCACCCGTGGTCTGGGCCATGAACGGTCGAACACGCTCCGCGGCTTGGAGTGCCCGAATCGGCACTTTCCTACCGGAGACCGCGGCTTCAGGATGTTATAGGCCGCAGGCCAGCGGTCCGAGTTCTTCTCCGGCGATCGCCAGCAAGGGATCCCAGACTCCGCGACGGAAAGTCCACGCCGTGCCCGCGGTTAGAAGCTCCGCAGACTGAGGCTTCAGGATGTCGTAGTTCGCGGGCCAGCGATCGGAGCACTCCTCTCTGGCGACCCCCGGCAAGGGTCCGCCCGCTCACTGATGGAAAAAGTCCATACTGCGCCCGCTGCTGATGCTCCAGGCCCGACTCCAGGAAAGGCCGCTCCAATCCAATCTGTTAAGCCGCAAGAGAGGAGGCAGAGAAGCGACATGGAAAAAGTCGCCTCTCCATCGAGTGTGACTGAAGAACTGTTTCCCCCTTCAGGTATTGCATGCGTGGATAACAAGGGAAATCAGGGATAGTATCAAAACAAAAGATGAAGCATACAAATTAGCCAGAAAAAGCAGCCTACCAGAGGACTGGGAGAAATTCAGTCCAGCACCGAGGAGGACAATAAAAATAATAATAGGAAAGGGAAAATAGATTATGAAAGAAAACTGGCAGGGAACATAAAAACTGACTACAAAAGTTTTTATAGACATGTGAAGAGAAAAAGATTAGTTAAAACCAATGTAGGTCCCTTGCAGTCAGAAACAGGTGAATTGATCATGGGGAACAAGGACATGGCAGACCAATTGAATAACTACTTTGGTTCTTTGTCTTCATAAGGAAGACTTAATTAATCTGCCGGAAATAGCAGGGGACCGGGGGTCAAATGAGATGGAGGAACTGAGTGAAATCCAGGTTAGCTGGGAAGTGGCGTTAGGTAAATTGAATGGATTAAAGGCCGATAAATCCCCAGGGCCAGATAGGCTGCATCCCAGAGTACTTAAGGAAGCAGCCCCAGAAATAGTGGATGCATTAGTGATAATTTTTCAAAACTCTTTAGCTTCTGGAGTAGTTCCTGAGGATTGGAGGGTAGCTAATGTAACCCCACTTTTTTGAAAGTGAGGGAGAGAGAAAATGGGGAATTACAGACCAGTTAGTCTAACATCGGTAGTGGGTGAACTGATAGAGTTCAGTTATTATTAGCATGGGATAGCAGCATTAATTCAGAAAAAGTGGTGAAATCATTGGACAAAGTCAGCATGGATGAGATGAAAGGTAAATCATGTCTGACTCTTATATTGACTTTTTCGAGGATGTAACTAGTAGAGTGGATAATGGAAACCATTTGGATGTGCATGGATGATCTGGAATTTTCATCCCAGTTTCGCAAAAGGTCCCACATAAGAGATTAGTGCATACAAACATAAAGCACACGGTATTGGGGGTTCAGTATTGATGTGGATAGAGAACTGGCTGACAGACAGGAAGCAAAGAGGAGTTAATGGGTCCTTTTCAGAATGGCAGGCAGTGACTAGTGGGGTACTGCAAGGCTCAGTGCTGGGACCCCAGCTATTTACAATATATATTATGATTTGGACGAGGGAATTGAATGCAACATTTCCAAGTTTGCGGATGACACGAAGCTGGGGGGCAGTGTTAGCTGTGAGGAGGATGCTAGAAGGCTGCAAGATGACTTGGATAGGCTGGGTAAGTGGACAAATGCATGGCAGATGCAGTGAAATAATGTTGGGTAATGTTGTGTGTTATCCACTTTGAATGGCAAAAACCGGAAAGTAGACTATTACCTGATAGGTGCATCGAGTACTTAAGGGGGGATGCAACAGAAACCTGGGTGTCATGGTACACCAGACATTGAAAGTAGGCATGCAGGTGCAGCAGGCAGTGAAGAAAGCGAATGGTATGTTAGCATTCATAGCAAAAGGATTTAAGTATAGGAGCAGGGAGGTTCTACAGCAGTTGTACAGGGTCTTGGTGAGACCACATCTGGAGTATTGCATACAGTTTTGGTCTCCTAATCTGAGGAAGGACATTCTTGCCATAGAGGGAGTACAGAGAAGGTTCACCAGACTGATTCCTGGGATGTCAGGACTTTCATATGAAGAAAGACTCGGCTTGTACTCGCTAGAATTTAGAAGATTGAGGGGGGCTCTTATAGAAAGTTACAACATTCTTAAGGGGTTGGATAGGCTAGATGCAGGAAGATTGTTCCCAATGTTGGGGAAGTCCAGAACAAGGGGTCACAGTTTAAGGATAAAGGGGAAATCTTTTAGGACTGAGATGAGAAAAACATGAGTGACGAATCTCTGGAATTCTCTGCCACAGCATGTAGTTGACCCCAGTTCATTGGCTATATTTAACAGGGAGTTAGATGTGGCCCTTGTGGCTAAGGGGATCAGGGGGTATGGAGAGAAGGCAGGTACGGGATACTGAGTTGGATGATCAGCCATGATCATATTGAATGACGGTGCAGGCTCGAAGGGCCGAATGGCCTACTCCTGCACCTAATTTCTATGTTTCTATGTTTCTAAATGTGTGAATAATCCAAATGGTGTCTGTGTGGATCAGTAGGGTGTTATTCATGGTGGAATTATTAGAAAAAGGATAGATTGAAACTAGACCTGGGTTTCATTTTGTACCAACATTTACAGATTAGGCAGAGAGTGATGGAGCAGAAGTGTTGATAGAAAATACTATGTTAGATTTAGCAAAAGGATTTAATATAGACTTGAAGAAAATAAATGGGGAGTACTACTATGATAGTTAAAATAGTTTAGATCATAATAATTAGATCAAATTAATATTTTAGTATGGCCTGACATAAAATATTGTTTCTGCTTTTTGGTCATTGGACATGGAGAAAATTGATGAAGTGCTTCTTTAAAGACTGGATGTGTTGGAAAGAACTGCAAAAGCTGGTTTAAATCGTAAGTAGACACAAAATGCTGGAGTAACTCAGCGGGGCAGGCAGCATCTCTAGAGAGAAGGAATGGGTGGCGTTTCGGGTCGATACTGGACGATGGCTGTTTTCATGGTCTTTAAGTGCATATTTAAGAATTAGCCATAGAATCATGCTGCACAGGAACTGGCCCTTTGGCACATCATGTTCACACTGACGACTATGCCTTGTCGATTCAAGTGCTTGTCCAAATACCTCTTAAATGCTATGAGAGTAATGTCTCCACCCCATTCTGAGTTGGATGATCCCATGATCATAATACACTGTTTAGAAAAGGCTCTTCCTCAGAATGGCCTACTCCTGCAAGTCTATTCACATTTATTTATATAGCACATTAAAAAAAACAACTCTCGTTGTCCAAAGTGCTTTCATTTGTTATATTCATTTGTAAATTAACAAAAATATACATATATATATAAAACTAGATAATTTTTTTGTATTTATTTAGCACTTTAAAAACAAACTGCAGACACAAATGCTGATACAAATTACTATTATCATTGACAAAAAATTTAATACACACCAAAAATAACAATCAAAAGAAATAGTAGGAAAAGACATGTAAAATAAAGAAACATCAAAAACACCAAAAGCAGAAGCAAAGTCTCAGGCATGGTCAAAAGCCAGGGAGTACAAATGTGTTTTAACACTGGATTTGAAGATGGACAGTGAGAGGGCCTGTCTGATGTGCAACGGCAGGGTATTCCAGAGTGCCGGAGCAGCAACAGAGAAGGCTCTATCCCCTCTGAGCCTCCGACTAGACCTCGGAGTAACCTCCAGGAGCAGCTGCACCTCTGACCTGAGGGACCGGGGGAGCGTATGGGTGGAGCACTCAGAGATGGGTAAGGCGGGTCTTTAGCCCATTCAGAGATTTAGTCAAACAAATAACAGCCGCCCTTTAAAACATCATGTTCACACTGACGGCTATGCCTTGTCGATTCCAGTGGCTTGTCCAAGGCCTTAAATGGCGAGTACATGCTCCCCCCCATTCTGAAAGTCCATTAAAAAAGGCAAGCAGCAGCATTCTGAAAAACTCTTCCTGAGCCAGTGAAGAACAAGTCAACACACATTTATTTATAGAGCGCATTTACAAAAACCAGCCTAGATGTAATAAAGTGCATGGATTTCTGTCTCAAAATGTATAAACGCTCGAGAACTACATATATATACACATATAACCCTCGCTCAGTGGACGTCAGGAAAGGCTTGGGAGTATAGATACGATTTTAGTCTTGACTTAAAGGAGTCGATGGAGGGGGCAGGTCTGATAGGAAGGGGAATGCTGTTCCACAGTCTAGGAGCTGCAACCGCAAAGGCGCGGTCGCCCCTAAGCTTATGCCTAGACTGCGGGATATTCAGCAGCCCCAAGTCGGCCGATCTGAGGGACCTGGAGGTGGAGTGGTGGGTGAGAAGGCTTTTAATGTAGGAGTGGCCAAGCCCATTGAGGGCTTTGTAGACATAGAGGAGGGTCTTGAAATGTATACGGAACCACACAGGGAGCCAGTGAAGAGAGGCCAGGATCGGGGTGATGTGGTCCCTTTTTCGGGTGCCCGTCAGGAGTCTCGCTGCGGCGTTTTGGACCAGTTGCAGGCGGGACAGGGAAGATTGGCTAATGCCAGTGTAAAGAGAGTTGCAGTAATCTAGGCGGGAGGAGATAAATGTGTGGATGATCTTTTCGAAGTCATCAACGTGGAGGAATTGTTTTATTTTAGCTATCGTCCAAAGCTGAAAGAAGCTAGCTTTTACCACGGCATTGACTTGTTTGTTTGTCACGCCGAGGTTTAAAATTCATATTGTACATTGCATACAGGAAAAATAGGTCTACAGAGAATGTCATTTTCCTTAAGTCGCACTTAAGTTTCCTTAAGTCACATTAGGACCTTCCTAAGGAAGCAATGAGGTTGGGGGTGGGAGGGATAGAAGTGGAGGGAGAAATGTCTTGACTTAACCACAGCGTCTTCCCCACTGCAATCAAACTCCTTTACATCGCTTCAACACCCTCTTCACAGATGTGCTGTCATATATACTACCTTATTCATTTATTCTATTATTGCACTTTAGTATCTTTAGTATTTAAATTTTTGCACCATTTTTCAGTTTTGCACTCATCAATGTATTTACTGTTGTATTTATTATTACCATGTGGGTATACTGGTTACTTTGCAAGATTCATGCAAGAAAAAAAATCCATTGCATATTGCTGTATAAGACAATAAGCTAATCTGAATTTATTCCTTACGTTAAATTTTTGCCTTCTGATTTTAGATACCTGTGCCATGGGGAAACGTTTCTGATAATTTTGTAGACAGTACATGTTGCAGTTACTTTGATAATTGTTCACGTAATTCTCAAAAGCTAGTGGCAAAGACAATTTTCAAAGTTGCCAAAATTCATTGGATGATTAAATACATAAGGATTTCCACATGCAAGGAATCAAAAAGAATTAGCTAATGCTCTGCTCTAGTTCTCTTAATGAAGATTGAGAATCCTTAACATACCCAAAAAATATCTGGTCAAACAAGAAAGGTTTATACATCAATGTAATCAGATTATACCAATGTCTCTCTTTACATTACTTATCTATCATTGTGGTTGTCTGGACAAATATCAAGCTTATCTTGTTACCATAACCAGTGAAATCTCCAAATTGAGTCATGAGATTTTAATTTATCCGCTGAGGTCAACAGGAATCAAGGGGAAATCCTACCTTAGGCTGGAGTCATATATCGTAGATAGGAAGATGGCAGCTGACAGCGCAGGCAATTCAACTCAATCCCAGGATACCATTGTAAGAGTTCCTCAAGGCAATATTCAAGATACGATCATCATCAGCTGCTTCGAAAACTATCCCTTCAAGAATAAGTGGGGACAATCAGTGATGCTCACAGAGATTTCAATTCCATGTCACTCCTCAGCTAATGAAGCAGTACGTTACCGCTCGCAGCAAAGAATTGGTGTCCCCATGTACCGGAAATCCTGGGTGGTGGAGTATTGAGAAGTGCACCAAGGAAGCTTTGGCTAATATTGCAGCATATTCTGTAAATAGTACCTGATGCTGCTACTTTGAGACAGTGATGGACAACATGAACACCAGAAACTAGGAGCAGGAATAGAATTAGATCACCTGGCCTCCCAATTCTGCCCCATCGTTCCATATGATCATACCCAGGCCTCAGATTGAGATAGTGGACATCAACAACATAACTCTAACCAAACCATGCTTTACATTCTAGATGTCTCCATTGACCAGAAGCTTAAATACATCTCCCATGTAACATTTTTTGGCAGACTCTGAATACTCTGCAGGTGATTCACATTTTGACTCCCCAAGGGTCCTTTTATTATTGACAAGGAACAAGTTGGAATGCAATTGAATATTTTTCAGTCTGGAAGAGTGCAACTGTGAGAATCCTCATGGAATTTGACAACACCCAAGATAAATTAGGTTACTAGACTGGACTTCCAATCACCATATTCAGAGACTTCACCACTGGGGGAAAGCAGATTCAGATTCAAGATTCAATTTTAATTGTCATTGTCAGTGTACAGTACAGAGACAACGAAATGCATTTAGCATCTCCCTTGAAGAGCGACATAGCAAACGATTTGAATAAAAAAAATAATAAGTGTCGGGGGGGGGTTCAAAGCAGCTGTGTGCCTTGATCAGGCTCCACTCATGAGAACTAGAGTGTGGACTGGACTTTGAAAATGATGCCACCATGGTGTCTCTTGCACTCTTACACTTGCCAATCGAGGGTGTGCTTAAGTTTGGAAGTACAATTTATAAGAAACTAATTTCACCGTGTTTTGTACATGACAATAAAAGCACCATTGTGATAATATAACATGTACTGAGATTATTTGCCAAAGGCTTCTTCCACAATTATGATCTCCACCCTTCGAGAAGGAAACATGGGAAGACCATCACCTGCAAATTTCACCTACCAAAGACAAGATGAGGATACTGATTTATTTTTCTAAGTCTTTCCTATTTCAAATAAGAAAACTGCAGTCCTATAAGTCTTGAGAGCGGAAACCAAAGTGAAAAGTGGGAATTGGTTGGTGTGCTCATTTGAACACCATGCATGTCTAATGTCAATAAGGAAGAGAAATCAAGAAGATAAGTCTGCAGAAGGGCGACCCGAAACGTAACCCATTCCTTCTCTCCAGAGATGCTGCCTGTCCCGCTGTTACTCCAGCATTTTATATCTATCTTCGGTGTAAACCAGCATCTGCAGTTCCTTCCCACACAAAATCATGGTAACCCTTCCTTAGTGTGTAGGAAATAATTGCAAATGCTGGTTTAAACTGAAGATAGACACAAAATGCTGGAGTAACTCAGCGGGATAGGCACGATAGAAGCAATAGGTGACTCTTCGGGTCGATACCCTTCCTTAGTCCCGTTAGATCGAATAATTTTCAGATAGTTTCACACTATCAAGGAGCTCAAACATTAGTAAATAGGACCATAAGGGAAACAATACTTAGAAAACCACCTCCCGTTTTGTTACAAAACTGCGTTGTACCACTCACCAAATGCACTCCACACAACCTATTAGGGATTCATTTACCACCACGACTGTTGCTAGCACACGACAGTTTCCGGTTCGTCGACGCTTCGCGGGGCGCAATGTACGTCGGGGTCTTGTAGTTTCCAGCCTCTCCCGGGGAAGGCAAGCGCCGACACCGCTGGACTACAACTCCCAGAGGTCCGCGCGGGGTCGCTGGCACACCCCCAGGCGTGGGTGGGAGGGAGATAAGGCCAGTCGGGCCTGCTGATTGGTTTAATGAGCCGACGGTTCTCATTTTGCGATTGGCTGGAGGGGGTGTCAGTCACGCTAGGGGTCGGGGAAAGGGAGGGATGGTGCTCGGCGGTGAGGGTCGCGTGCCCGCCCGCCCGCTTTGAACGCTGTGCGCGCGCTGTCAGTGCCGTTGAGGACCCGCTCTATGATCTTGGGCGCGAACCGCGGGCGCTCGGTTGCGGGCGTCGGATGTCAGGCGGCGGGGGTCGGTCACCCGCTCTCCGGGCGGCTGGGGGAGGGAAGGGAAGGGAAGGGAAGAGAAGGAGGGGGGGGGTGGGTCTGTACTCCATCGCGCTGTACACTGGGACCGTAATGGCGCGCGTTTAAACTCACTGCTATAGTACGGGGGAGTCAGCGAGGATGAAAAGGTCCACTATACACGATAAAGCGAAGGAGATTAAGGTACAACCTCGCTGCTCACAATCAGGAGCTTTTCCTGTTTTATCTTCTGCAGTTTTGATGTGTGTGTGTGTGTAAGTCCATCTCTGTAGTACGGAGGACAGCACGTTGAAAACAAGGCCAGAGGGAGACACAAGAGTGCAGATGATGATGAGATCTGGGGCTGCAGGAGGAGCTCACACGTTAAAACAATCATCTGTAGATTATGTCCCATCATCCAGATGAAGGGACCCGGCTCGAAATATTGAGACTAGAAACAAGGGACTACAAATAGCCCAGCTGTTGGCGGTTATGCAGTAGCAAGCAGAAACAGAAGCAGAAGATGCACGTTTACAAAAAAGGATTCTGTGTTGGATTAACTCAGCATTTCTGGGGAACATGGGTAGGTGAAGTAGGACACAAAGTGCTGGAGTAACGGTGGGTCAGGCAGCATCTCAGGAGGACATGGATAGGTGACATTTCAGGTCAGAAATATACATTTTGGACTGAAATATACACTGTCCATCTCCCTCCACAGATGCTACCTGACCTGCTGAGTTTCACCTACAGATGTTCAAACCTTGAGTATCAAAGCCAGGAAGTCATGTTGCTGCTTAATAGTTGGACACGAGGAACTGCAGAAGCTAATTTACAGAAGAAGAAAAATGTGCTGGAGTAACTCAGCAGGTCAGCCAGCAGCCAGAAGGGTCCTGACCTGACATGTTGCTTGCTTCCAGAGAAGCTGCCTGACCTGCTGAGTTACTCCAGCACTTATGTCTTTTTTTCAGCTTTATAGGACTAGTTAGCCAACATGTGGAGTATCATGTGGAGTTCTGATGCTGCCCTGACATGTTGCTTGAGCATGCTCTCCAGAGATATTGCCTGACCTGCTGAGTTACTCCAGCACTTTTGTCTTTTTTCCAGCTTTAGAGGACTTTAGTTAGGCCACATATGGAGTATCAAGTGCCGTTCTGATCTCAGGAAAGATGTGGAGGCTGTGGTGAGGATGTAGAAGAAGACTACCAGGGTGCTGCCTGGATTAGAAGGTAATAGTTAGAAGGAGAGGTTGGACAAACTTGGATTGCTTTCTCTGGAGTGTTGATGGCTGGGGGGAGAAAATCTAATAGATGCATATAAAATGATGAGAAGCATAGATAGGGTAGACAGTCAAAAGAGTTTTTTTTCCTCAGGGTGGAAATGTCTAGGACATGGCGGTGTGGCTTTAAGGTGAGAGGAGCAAAGTTGAAAGGTGATGTGTGCTGCAGGTTTTAGAGTGGCGGATGCCTGGAATGCACTGCCAGGGGTGGGCGTGGAGGCAGCTACGATAATGGCATTTAAGAGGCTTTCAGATAGGTACAAAGAAATACGATGAATGGAGGAATATAGATGACATTCAGGTAGAGGAGATTAGTTTGACCTGACATCGTGTTTGGCGAAGACATTGTGAGTTAAATGGACCGTTCCTGTGGTGTATTGTGCTCCCGCAGGGCCCAAGTTCAGGAATCAATGGTTATGGTGTATCCCAGCGCTCATCCCATCCAACATCCACAATGTTCTAGGAATGAGTAGGTAGTAGATTTTCAAATCTAGGTTTAGATTTGTTTTGTTTTAGAGAAATTGTGTCATCGGAACTTTACTCAGATGCAGGATTTCAACGTGACACATTGACCATTCCACAGACGCTGCTCGATCCTCTGTCTTTCCGCAGCTTTTTTTTGCTCCAGATTTCAGCATCTGTAATCTGCGTGTCTATTTCCTACCAATTAAATAGTTTTGGGTGTGTGATAGAAATATGTGCCTTCGCTACGAATGGGCTGTGAATAACAAATCAACTAGCCTCATTATCAGAATAATGTGCGATTGCTGCTTATGTAAATAACACCCATCAACCTTTCTTCCGAGAAGTGAAATTATATAATTATATTAAACTAGAAAACTATATTCACCAAACAAACAGCAAACAATGGGCTGTTTCCTTTATCATCGTTACTTTTTTGCATATTTTCATTCATTGTTCTTTTTTCCTCTACATCATCGTCTATATCTCTCATTTCCCTTTTCTCTGACTAGTCTGAAGAAGGGTCTCGACCTGAAACGTCGCCCATTCTTTCTACCCAGAGATGCTGCCTGTCCCGCTGAGATACTACAACTTTTTGTGTCTGCCAGATGTCCCCCACCTTCAAAAATCTAATTTGAGAAGCAACTTGTACTTTCCCCCTTCGTTTGTGATAGTTACCTGTTGTAAGAGTAAGTTTAGATTTAAAATACGACTTTCAAAAACTCAAAACAAAAGCATTTTACACCCAATAGTTTACTTTTGAGGAGTGTTGTGCCTATTGTGATGATGATTAGATAATCTGATTATAGTGATATTTGATAGAGGTATGACATTTTTGGCAGGTAGTTAAGACACTTGTAGTTTATGATCTTTTGCACGTTTCAAACAAAAGACAGTACCCGGTATAGGGTGATTTCATGAAAGGTCACTGGAGCGTAGATCCGCACCCACGTGACCGAAAATCTCAAGTGGAGGACATGCTAGACATCCGGTACATGTTAGTGGATGGGAAAACACGCACTTTCCCACCCGTTAAAAACATAGAAAACGGCCAGGTTTTGATCTGCAATTTATTGTGCCAGTCGGGGTGACCGTGAGGCACAGCTACCTAGATTTACAGGTAAAAAAAAAGATAGAAACTAAGGTAAATTAAAGAGGGAGCTGAAGGTGCCAATCCAGCGGAAGTGAACAGCAGACATTTGCCGTGGAGATTTAAAGGTCCAAAATATCAGGAATTATCGCGTTTGCTCGCTGAATTGCATCAAAAGTAAGGCATTATTTACTTACTTTTGATGAAATCAGCGAGCAAACGCGATAATTCCCGATTTTCATTTAAAGGTCCAAAATAACGGGAATTATCGCGTTTGCTCGCTGAATGCTTGAATGAGAGTGAAACCTGTTGATTCACAGCTGACCTGTGATGGTAGAAAAGTGAAAGCTGCACTATTTCTATGGTGGTGGTGCTTTAAGTGTGACCACTTATACGAGTGTTGAAAACTGAACTAACAATGTACTATTTTTCATCGGAGGCTGAGGAGAGACCTCATAGAAGTATATAAAATTATGAGAGGCGTAGATATTGCAGAATAGTCAGAAACTTCTTCCCTGTGCAGAAATGCCAAAGTTAAGAAGGCATTGCTTTAGGGTGAGGGTCAAAATTTACATACAGAAATTGGTGGGTGCCTAGAACAGGCTGTCAGAGTTGGTGGAGTCAGATACGATACAAGCATTTAAGAAGTTTTTGGTAGTCCCATGATATGGATCATGTGCATGCAGAGGAAATCAGTTTAACTTGACATCATGTTTGACAATGAACAATAGGTGCAGGACTATGTGCCTCACGTACCACCCTGTGACGTGGCTGATCATCCACAATCAACCCCCGTTGCAGATCCCCAATCCCTTGACTGCTATCTTCTAGAGCTCTTCTCACGTGTCCAGAGAATTGGTCTGCACTGTGTTTACTCAATGTTAGAAACATAGAAACTAAGTGCAGGAGTAGGCCATTCGGCCCTTCGATGTCTATGGCTGATGTCCAACTCAGTATCCCGACCTGATTTTCGGTCACCCCTGGGTGCGCCACAAGGGGCCACATCTAACTCCCTCTGACCTTTAGCCGTGAACTGGCCTCAACTACCCTCTGTGGCAGAGAGTTTCAGAGATTCACACTCTCTATTGTCAGTTTTCGCATCTGGTTTTAAAGGATTTCCCCCTTATCCTTAAGGATGACCCCTTGTCCTGGACTTCCCTAACATCGGGAACAATCTTCCTGCATCTAGCCTGTGACCCCTTAAGACCTTTTGTAAGTTTCTATACAGCTCAATCTGTAAATGGCAGAAAGTATGAAAGCAAGTCTATCCAGTCTTTCTTCATAAGACAGTCCTGACATCCCAGGAATCAGTCTGGTGAACCGTCTCTGCACTCCCTCTATGGCAATAATGTCCTTCCTCAGATTTGTTAGTAAAAAATAGCCCCTCTTCCCCACCATCTGTGTCCTGGGCCTGTCACATTGATGCAATCCCCAGCACTCCAGTTCAGAAGTTTGGGGGGATTTGGCATGTCGGCAAATACTCTTGCATCCAAAAGTGTATGTTGAAGAGCATAATGACTTGCGGCATCATATCTGGTTACGTAACTCGAATGCTCAGGAGCAAAGCAGGCTACAGAAAGTGATTTACATTGACCTCTCCATCATGTGTATTGAGCTCCCCACCATCGAAGGGAACTAAAGGAAGTGTTGCCTCACGTAACCAACTAATTTCAAAGACCCACACCTCCTCGGCCATATTCTTCTCGTTGCTGACATTGGAAAGAATGTACAGGAGCCTAAGAACCATTACCTCTAGATTAAATAATGGCTTCATCCCATAAAACATCAGATTCTTGAAACACACTGCACAATCTTTTCTCAGCACTGAACCACAGTGCATGATGTCGCAGTACAATGGCTGCTCTACTTTGCGTTTTGCAATATCCTGGTCTAGTTTACTTGGAACTGAATTTATTATACATATTTTGTATTTTGCTTTAATGTTCCTGTAAAGCTCCAAGTAAAAAATCAGTTCATATATGGTGACAAAGATTCTTGACTATTGGTGGATTTTGTAAGGTTAATAGAATGGACAAGAGGTTACAAAAAGTAACCTAGAGACTCACCCGCTGAGTTTCTCCAGCATTTTTATCTACTCTAGAGAGACGGTGGTTACTGCAAGCATTTAGAATTCGGGATGATTGTTGAAAAGATCCAAGGCTATAAAAAATGTAAACACCAGTGATAAAGTGTACTTTAAGAAGAATAAAATCTCGACTGCCACACATTTAGCTTGTCTGTTGTAGTTTCTTCTATCCATCTTGAGTTGGATCACATCGTTTATCATTACTCAACTTTTTCCTTTTTCCAATTTTTGATTTGTTTTCCTAAATGTGAGTCTTTCAAATAAATAAACACAAGTATGTGGCAATGAAACCACAATGTTGAAACTGATCTAATCGGTATTAATTTCTGGGCAGGCAGTTGTGGCCCCATGCAAAGCAGGGGTTTTAAATTTCTGTGGAATTCTAAAATGAGCTGCAGCTTTCAGTCACTATTAACTATTCCTTTGACATCTATTTGAAATACTAAATTGGCTTTACCTTGCCAATCTGTACGAAAAGTAATATAAACATGTACGCATTTCAGATAAATCTTTCATAAGAATAAATTTATTCGCCTGCAACATATTTTCACAATCTTGACAAATCATGATGATTGATTTCTTAGTTGCCATTTGGAATGTATGAGAAATGAAGTATTTGACTTAATGACATTGGATTGTGTTAGCACTCCAAGTTCTTCTGTCAGTTGATCATTAGGATATTTTTTTATGAATTACGGTGCTTCATGCATAATTTACATGTTCCTTCAAACTTGACAGTGCAATATTTAACATCACAGATGTTGAATTTATGTGCCTCATAATTTGTATTCAATAGAAATGGTAGTTGCTAAGACCGCACATCAGTCTAAAGTGAAGTTGCACGTCTGTTCAGATTATTTTATCCCTTGGCTAAATACTGTTTATTTAAAAAAAGAGAAAGATGACCAATCTGCCTGCATTGCGTTATATTGGTAAATATTTAACGTAACTTGTTTTGGGCACAACAATTTTGTTACTTTATTCTAGGTTATGATAATGAGGCCTTAAGGTTTGATTCATTAATTAAAAACTTTTTTTTGCACATCATTGAAAATATTTCAATTGTATAAGACTACTTTTAAGTTCAGAAGAATCAGGAAAACAACATTTATGGAAAGGTAATGATGTCCAGGGCCAACAATGGGGTTGAGGTAAACTGTGTGCATTCTGACGATAACAGAAAAGAAGGTAGAACCTTGAACACTGGAGATTAGCAGGATTCTTGTCAGAAGTGATTTCACGGGATGGAGTATGCACAATCCTAGATGATTCTGATGTCTTGGCACTCCTAAACCAGTGTTGTTCTTACTGACCTTCATCTACAACTAATGAACTAATTGTAGACCTTTATATCCTATGTTGCACCATTTTGTTCATCCCCGGCTGAATTAGCTGCCTTTTATTGGATCCTAGTACCATTAGGACCACTTATCTCCACTTCCTACAATATTTCACCTTTCTTCAATCCACAGTTTTGTAACTGCCATTCAATTTCACAATTCTCTCAAAACTCCAAACCGAGTTTAAGAGACATTTTAAGATACCTCTTGACTACCTTTTCTCACGTTGCCTTCTGTGATATGATGTCAAACTTTGTCTCATGATCTTTGTGCAAAGTCCTTGAAATGGTTGCAAAAGTTGCAAGAGATGTCAACCAGTTCAACTGTTTGTTTAGTTTAGAGATACAATGTGGAAAGAAGCCCTTTAGCCCACTGAGTCTGCACCGAACGGCGATCACCCGTACACTAGTTCTGTCCCGCACATGAGGGACAAATTTTTACAGAAGCCTATTAACCTACAAACCTGCACATCTTTGCAATGTGGGATGCAACCGGAGCACCCAGAGGAATTCCACACGGTCACAGGGAGAATGTACAAACTCCTCACCGACAGCACCCAAGGTCAGGGTTGAACCCGAGGCTCTGGCATTGTAAGGCAGAAACTACTGCTGCATCACTGTGCTGACCTTGTCTTGGGCATTTGTGTACTACCCAGCAGGGGATTGAGATAGCAAAACACACCTCTAGTGAGTACATAACTGGTTTCTTAATACACAAGTCACAAAAAAGCTTGATTAAATCATGATTGTCAAAGAATTATAGAAGCCCTTTATCCAATGCTGACTAGCCTGCTTTCTGGAGATAGTCCTTTTTTCCTGTGTTTAATCCATATCCTTCTTAAATCTTTCCTATTCACAGATTCACTTCTACCATTTCTTCTGGCAGCTCATGCAATATTCTCATCACTCTCTGTGTGGAAAAATCTGCCCCTTGGGTCTCTGTTAAATCTTTCCCATCTCACCTTAAGTTTGTGCCCTCTAATTTTATGCTCCCATATGACATCCCATTTCTTGTGCTTGATGCCTCATCTGATGAAGGCGAGTGTGCCTTCACACCCTGTCTACCTGTGTCGTCACTTTCTGGGAACTATGTATTTGTATCCTTAAATGTCTGCAAGTCCCAGCGTCCTGTCATTTATTGAGTATATCCTGCATGGTTTAACTTTCCAAAATGCATCTCTCCACACTTATCGGAGTTAAACAACATCTTGGACAAATTCTTTTGTCCAATTTCTAAGTTGTTCTAGATCCTGTTTCATGCACAGCTGGCACAAAAACATGTGCAGTATGAGATGACAACCCTATGACAATAGACAATAGGTGCAGGAGTAGGACATTTGCCCGAGCACTGTCATTCACTGTGTTCATGGCTGATCATCCACATTCAGTACCCTTGTTCCTGCCTTCTCACCATATCCACTGACTCCGCTATCTTTAAGAGCTCTATCTAACTCTTGAAATCATTCAGAGAATTGGCCTCCACTGCCTTTTATAATATTTAGTTAGAAAACACTTATGAAAAGTAATTCTTCTCCACTCTGAGCAAGACCACAGATGTCTATTAATCAATAATGTTATGATATTTGGTGAAATCCTAGCTTGTTTTCACTCTAAAGGTATATTATTTTTAAACTTTTATGTGTTAATAGCACATGATTACATGTAATCCCTCCTATGTACTACCCTATTACAAATAATCTCTTTTGTTCTCACCCCACTCAATGTTTCATAACTTTAGTCCCAGAATTCTTGAAGGTCACTGCACTGCCTTAAATGTTAAATCTTTTACTCTTTCCACAAATACTATCTGACGTAAAGTATTTTTAGCATTTTCTGTTTTATATTTATGAATTTTACTTTCTGAATGATCAGAGATGAAAGGAATTCCATTTTCATAGAAATTAGGTGCAGGAGTAGGCCATTCGGCCCTTCGAGCCTGCACCGCCATTCAATATGATCATGGCTGATCATCCAACTCAGTATCCCGTACCTGCCTTCTCTCCATACCCCCTGATCGCCTTAGCCACAAGGGCCACATCTAACTCCCTCTTAAATATAGATATTTCAGATCTGATCAACTATACTTAGTGATTTCTTTTCATATTTATACTAATTTAACTTTGGCAATGTGTTCCTCATTCGGTTGTTGTCGAAGTTTTATAATTGTACTGTGGATAATATCTCCATGTACCATGATATATATTGTTCTTTATTTTTGTACATCGTACTACAAAAGGAACCATAAAGCATTCGCCACTCAAGCCTCAAAGTGGGATGACCTGCACATCGTAGAGAAAAAAAGAGAAGAGTAAAACTTGTCCCTGTGGTGCAATATAAAACAGCCTTAATGAATACCTTAACCTCTGTACTATTGATCTGTTGTCTATTGCTCTTTGCTCAAAATTGTTTGCATATGGTCATTAAATACTATGTAAAGTGCCAGGAGTGCTAATGCTTATGTTCAACTCTGCTATCTTTCAAAGTTAAACCTTTGCTTGATGTTTGCACAGGAATGAAACACCTGGTTTGCTCAAGTTTTTGGCAAGCTCATCTGTGGCATCTGTTCTAGATCTGTAATACAGGATATGAATTACGAATTGAGACACCAGGTACCAGGTAGCTGCATGTTTTACAGCAAAATGTTTTAACCATATCTTTTGGTTATACATATGTCTGGAAAATTTAAGTCAGCAGCAGAGCATGTCTTTATGTGGCTTCCCACATAGACTGGATGCCATGTGCGCCAAGGCTTTGTGCAGGCCTGAACAACTTCCAAATGTTGTTTTACAAGGACTCTACAGTTGTAGTCTCAACTTAATCAGCAGCTGTACAGAAATCGGGATACTTTGCATTCTTTGTTATTTTGAACTAAATAATGAATTGTGACACTGGCAGTTTTACTTAACTGTAGTGATATTCTTTAATTAACTCTTGTCATGCTGAATAAGAAAGGATTCCATACGATAGCATATTCTTTCAATTTTCTGAGCAATTGCTCCAGTTTAGTTATTATATTTGGTTTTGTATAATTTATCATTTTTATACAGCACGGGAATAGGACCTTTGGTCCACAATGTCCGTGCTGAACATAATGCCATAACCATCACTTATCTACCTGCACATAACCCATATCCCTCCATTCCCTGCATATCCATACGCCTATCCAAAGTCTTTTAAATGCCACTAACATATCTGCTCAACCACCACTCACCGCCCTCTGAGTAAATAAAAAATTGCCCCGCACATCTTCTTTCAATTTTGTCTTCCTCGCCTTAGAGCTATGCCCTCTAGTATTTGATATTTCCATCCAGGGAAAACTATTCTGACTATCTACCCTATCTATGCTTGTCATAATTTTACATATTTATGCTTGTCATAATTTTTTATCGCGTCTCCCCACAACCTCCTGTGTTCCAGAGAAAACAATCCAAGTCTATCCAACCTGTAGCTAATACCCCCTAATCCAGGCAAAGTTGTCTGATTGTGGAGTTAATTCTATGAAGCATGTGACCATGTGGTAAGGCTCTGAGGAGAAAAGAGGTGAGAAACTACCTTGAAGTGTCGCGAAACTCATTCCTTGTTATCCATCCTGTAAGATATTAGGTATCGGATCTAGATTCTGGGCTTGCATGTTTCAGCTTAACTCATGGCAGAAATGTGCTGGGTTCTGTTTTCTGTGCTTCCTTTAAACTTGCCGGGTTCACAGGAAAGATTATTATGCTACCATGTAGTATGTAAATAACAATAAAATTGTATTTAAAATGAAATTGTATTGGAGTAATTTGAATAATATTCAATGCCCTTAAAAATTTGCTAGTCTAGCACCACCAAAATCTCAATGGAACTGAGTTATCGCAGTTCTACTTTATACTGTTAAAATATAATTGCTTTTTTTTAAATTGCTTAAATTTATCTTTAAAAATTGATTTAAATCTATGAACTTCTGTTTGTGATTGGAATAATGTCACTTGTTTGTGTGGAAATGAAAGTTTTTCAAGTGGCACAATGCTTTTGGCTTTTCGTGACTGAAACATACGAATGAGTGCAGTTGGAGCGAGAATTAAAAGTACAAGATACAAGTTTAGCTTAACTAGCCTTTTTTTTAATCAATATTGACATCCACCAACTGAAGACATTTATACAAGGTGATGGTAAATCCAGCAGTGCAGGGAAAGGTCAGATGTGCCCATGCCTAATTCCCAATGTAATCTGTATTTCATCCCAGGCATGGATAATGTCCAGGTCTTGCTGCATTTGGATGTGGAATGCTTCATTATATGAGAAACGGAATCATGCTGATCATTATGAATCATCAGTGAATATCCTTACTTACCACCTTACATTTGAATGGAAGTTATTAAAGTAGTAGCTAAAGATGAGTAGTTTAGTTTAGAGATACAGCGCGGAACCAGGCCCTTCTGCCCACCAAGTCCGCACCGACCAGCGATCCCGCAAATTAACACTATCCTACACTAGAGCAAATTTTTACATTTATACCAAGACAATTAACCCACAAACCTGTACATCTTTGGAGTGTGGGAGGAAACCAAATTTCTTAAAGAAAACCCACACAGGTCATGGGGAGAACGTGCAAACTCTGTACAGACAAGCACCCATAGCCAGGATTGAATCCGGGTCTCTGGCGCTGTAAGGCAGCTGTACCACCGTGCTGACCTTCTAGGATACTACCCTGAGATACTTCTGCAGAAATGTCCCATGGGCTGAGATGATTGATCTCCAACCACCACAACCATCTTCCTTTACGTTAGGCACGATTCCAATTGTTACTCAGATTCTTATTGATTGCAGTTTAGTCAGGGCTCCTTGATGCCACACTCTATCAAATGCTGCCTTGAAGGGCAATTACACTTTGCTGCTGGAATTCAGTTATTTTCTTCAAGGCTGTAATCAAGTGAGGGCTTGAGTGACTTGGGTGGAAACCAAATTGAGCTTCTGAGAACACGCAGCCTGACTGGAGTTGGTAGACTATTGGCTATCCGTTCTATCACTTTCCAGATGAACGATAATAATAGTGATACCCTATTGGTCACTAACTTTCAATCTGATCATGGGAATTATAGATTTTTGAGCTCACCAACTTCTTTTGTTCAGCCACACAATAATTAGTCTTATTACATAGTTCTGCCTTAAAGGATTAAAATAAAATCTATTTCTTTAAATGCTATCCATTGCCTATCTACTGTCATAACTTCCAATATATTCTCTCAGACAACCACAGTACTCTCAGCCCTTCATAGTTTTCATGTTTATATTTAAGGCTAGTTTTACATTGAGCTGTTTCACTTTCATATGTGTAAAGCAAGCTCTGTCATGGTAATATCACCCTTCCCCAAAGTCCTCTTAACAACACAATTATCATTTAACCCTTTCTCATTGCATAAATCAAGATCCAAAAATACTATTTTTCCTCAGTAGTTCTTCAACGTATTGATCTAGAAAAAACATTTCAAATCAATCCATTAATTCACTTCCATTTTATTATAGCAATTTTGATTTATCCAGTCTATATGTAGATTAAAGTTTCCCATGATTTTTGTATTGCTCCTGTCACACGCACTTCTAATTTCCTGATGTATGCTCAGCCCAACATTACAATTACTACTTGGTGGCCTATAAATAACTTCTACCAATGCTTTTTGCCCTTTGCTATTTCTTAGCTTGACCCAAATTGATTCTAGTTCTACATCACGATCTGTCAAGCTAAGATCATTTCTCACCACTGTATTGATTTACTCCTCCCTTATTGATTGTGCTACATCATCCACTTTTCCTTTTTGTCTGTCCTTACTAAATCTTGAACACTCTGGGTTATTTAGTTCCCAGCCTTAGTCAGCCTGCAGCCTTGTATTCCAATGGAAAATAGGAAGGACCTGCCTCCCATTCACAGGTGGGTCAAAAACGTAAAGGTAATTGTTTGAAGGAGCAGGATGATGAAGCTTTGTTCACCTGGAAGATGATAGGAGTCTGAAATTTGCTGACAATGAGAGGCAGATGCAGAAATGGTAGTTTTATTTACACAGTCTTTGCCTATGTCCTTGAAGTGTAGTAGCTCTTTTTGATGGAGTCCATATCTGGAATGAGCTGCTAGAAGAAGCTACAATAAGCTTACAGCTATGACTTAAAACATGTGGACGGATACATGGATAGGAAGGGTTTGGATGGTTAGGGACCAAATGCGGGCAATATGCCAACTTTGTCAGCATGAAGAAGGTGGACTGAAGAGCCTGTTCCCGTGCTGTACAACTCGATGAAGCAGATTCAAAGTGTCAAATGGCCTCCTTGGAAATAGATTTCCTGTTTCCCTGATATCATGTCTATGCAGTGGCTTCCTTTATCAAGGAAGCCAAATCCACATCTCTAATAATGTGTTGGAAATATTATTTTGGAACTCAGAAGTTCATTTAAGGCAAGATTGTACACTTATTTATGTACAATTTGGAATTGAGACATTCAAATGTTGAGAGGTTGATGCTTGTGCTGCCGTGAGTAGTAGCATTAGCCACGAGACACAACATTTTGTTCCATAAGTGTGCTCATTGCATTGGGTTCAGTTTAGTTTATTGTCATGTGTACTGAGGTACAGTGAAAAACTTTATCTTCATTGCTCATCATTTTCAAACTAAAAGATAAATGACAAGCTTGCCAGGAAATCAAATACCAAGTTGATACCAGACTCCTCCATGCAATATAACACTGAACATTGGCTTTCTGTCAGACTTGTTAATTTACTTAGTGCTTCATCATCTTTTGACAGCTTCCTCATCAAAATCCTCATCGGCTCATCAAAATCCTCATCAGAATCCGTTGTAGCGAATGTTTGCAAACTTGACACCATTGGAGTTGGTATTTGTGGTATTCTTGACTCTTCTGGCTGTAAATCACTCATGCCCAGTGTATCAAGATCCTACTACTTTGCTGTGCTTTGCAATGCATTGTGAGCAACTGAACTGGATGTTGTCTGCACTAATTTGTGTGACAGTGTGCTTTTTTTTCACAAGTATATTTTACTTCCTGTGCTGACTAGCCTGGTTTTATTTCTTTGTTATCTGAAAGGAATATAAAGTTGTGCAGTGGAGAAGGGTAAAGTGAGATGTTCATGCTAACACCATCTGCAGCTATCAAAACAAGACAGGATGGTTTATGAGGAGTTGGGATGTGAAAAATAGGTTTAGGTAACCATACCACTGCTTGAATCTTGGTAGAGGTGACTCGGTAATGGCTCCATTGGTCCCTTCAAGCTTGTTACCTTTGCATGTGTTGGCATTGCACTTTTCTTTTCTGTATATTTTCTAGAAAAGTGTAACTGCCGATCTTTATTTTTCTCTTTCTTTTTGACTAAATCTCATTTGCCATTCTCCACATCATTTGTTCTGATCCATTCCCTTTCAAGGTAAAGATTATTTGACATTGATTGTTTGCCTTTATCCAAATTACCTGTTCATGCATCATGGTTGCCTTTCTCATTTGATTTATACATTATTGGAAATATGTCTTTGTATACACGACCATAGCTTCCTGAAAGTGTGAACACAAGTGAATAAGGTGGTTTAAAAAAAGGCATGTAGCATGGTCAGGGTAATGAGTGTAAAAGTTGGGAGGTTTCATGTTGTAGCTGTAAATGACATTAGTTGGGCATTGTTTATTGAATTGTGCTGTTCTCATTGCCGTGGTTTAAGAAGGATGTGGAGGCTGTAGAAGTGATGTTGCATGGATTGGAGTGTGTTAGATATAAGGGGAGGTTGGATAAACTTGGATTATTTTTACTTGGGCATTAGGGGCTGAGGTAGAAGTATAAAAGATGATGAAAGGTATAGATACGGTAGCTAGTCAGTCTTTTTCCCCAGATTGGAAAAGTCAATATTAAATGGCATAGGTTTAAACTGTGATGGGGAAAGTTTAAAGGAGATGTGCGAGGCAAGTTTTCTTTATAGAGAGGAAAGTATCTGGAATGCATGGTCAGGAGGTGGTAGAGGCAGATAGGTTGGTGAAGTTTAAGAGACGTTTAAACAGACATATGAGCAGGCAGGATATAGAAGGATACATCCATGTGTAGGCAGATGGGATTAAATTAAATCGGCATCATGGTTTGCGCATTAATGTTCGCCAAAGGACCTGTTCCTGTGCTGTGTTATTTTGTGTTCTTTATTCTATTTCTACATTTGGTGAAAATTTGTCATACAATACTCTGTTGAAATTTCGTTCATCTACACTTTTCTTTCTAATCAGGTTGTACCATAATCCCTTCTAGAACTATTATTCTCCTAGTAAGTAGAACTAATATGCTGAGATGAAAATCAATTTTAACAGAAGAATTTTTGACAAAACATTTTTTTAAATGTAGTATCTACTGTTGTAAGCATAAACTAGGGAGAAAAGGATTTCTTCCAAATTCAATTGGCCCCTTTTGCTTACTCTGCTTTAGAGAAAGAATAAGAAATAAATGATATGTAACCAAAACTAACTTGTTATGCTATCTAATCTTTGAGCACCATTTTAATGTACACTGCCACCTGTTCTGCTAATGTGACAGTACAGATCCACCACTGATTTTCCGGCAACTGGTGGTCCGGCCCCCACTTTGATCGGACAAAATCTCCACCCTGGACTTCCCTGCGAAAATGTTGCTTTTAGGCTGGGTGAGCCGACTGATCTCGACCTCATCGGTACTTCTGCCCCAATTGGCGGGTTGAATTTGCCGCATGCGACCGGGGCTTTAGAACTCCGGCACGGGTGGAGCCAGCAGATTGGTTCTCATAGCCAACTTCCAGAACCGTTGGGTCCCAGCATCACACGGGAGGGCTGGTCCCCAACGCAATATTCAACCTCTCCACCAATTCCAATATTGGTGGCCAGTGGGGGGGGGGGGGGGGGGGGGGGGGGGGGGGGGGGGGGGGGGGGGGGGGGGGGGGGGGGTGCTTTCTGGAGCGCTAGTATGGGTGTTGTGCATTGAAGGGACTGGTTTCCAGAGGGCTAGTATGGACATTGTGGACCAAATGGATTCTTGGGCTGGCGGCTCAGTCACTCAAGCCTGTTGTGCTGGCAGCTCACTCACAGCTGGTGGGCTGGCAGTTGACTCATGGCTATTCCTTGAAATTTCATTTCAAGCAGGGTGCAAGGCCACTAAAGACAGCGAGTCGTGACCTCTCCCTCCCCCATCTTGCAGAGACTGAGCTACACCCACACTTCTGGGTTTTATAGTCCCTCCCCCTCCCACCAGAAGGGGCGTAGCCTTCTTGGTGTGATTGACAGGAGAGAGAATCTCAACATTTTTTTAAACACTAATAACTCTTTTTTTTCATTTATGGGAAAAATCCTCGGCACCTGATGAGCGGAGGGAGTAAAATGGCCAAAAATCACAGCCGTACGTAATAGCGTTTTTTCTAAAATCAATATAAAGAGCAAACAGGAAGTGGTCAATAGACAATAGGTGCAGGAGTAGGCCATTCGGCCCTTCGAGCTAGCACCGCCATTCAATGTGATCATGGCTGATCATCCCCAATCAGTACCCCGTTCCTGCCTTCTCCCCATATCCCCTGACTCCGCTATTTTTAAGAGCCCTATCTTGCTCTCTCTTGAAAGCATCCAGAGAACCCGCCTCCACCGCGCTCTTAGGCAGAGAATTCCTCAGACTCACCACTCTCTGTGAGAAAAAATGTTTCCTTATCTCTGTTCTAAATGGCTTATTCTTTATTCTTAAACTGTGTGCCCTGGTTCTGGACTCCCCAAACATCGGGAACATGTTTCCTGCCTCTAGCGTGTCAATACCCTTAACAATCTTATACGTTTCAATGAGATTGCCTCTCATCCTTCTAAACTCTAGAGTGTACAAGCCCAGCTGCTCCATTCTCTCAGCAAATGACAGTCCCGCCATCCCGGGAATTAACCTTGTAAACCTACACTGCACTCCCTCAATAGCAAGAATGTCCTTCCTCAAATTAGGGGACTAAAACTGCACACAATACTCCAGGTGTGGTCTCACTAGGGCTCTGTACAACTGCAGAAGGACCTCTTTGCTCCTATATTCGATTCCTCTTGTTATAAAGGCCAAAATGCCATTTGCTTTCTTCACTGCCTGCTGTACCTGCATGTTTACTTTCATAGACTGATGTACAAGGACCCCCAGATTCGTTGTACTTCCCCTTTTCCCAACTTGACGCCATTTAGACAGTAATCTGATAGTGGTCAAGATTAAACTTTTAATTATATATAGAAGGCAAGGCAGCTTTAATTGGGCAAGGCAGCTTTAATTGGGCAAGGCAGCTTTAATTGGGCAAGGCAGCTTTAATTGGGCAAGGCAGCTTTAATTGGGCAAGGCAGCTTTAATTGGGCAAGGCAGCTTTAATTGGGCAAGGCACCTTTAATTAGGCAAGGCAGGCAAGGCACCTTTAATTAGGCAAGGCAGCTTTAATCAGGCAAGGCAGCTTTAGCGCTTTCAAACCAAAGGCAACACAGCTTTAGCATTTTCAAATCAAAGGCAACACAGCTTTAACACTTTCAAACTACATTAAGGGCACTGACAGGTCAGTACAACCACTCACAGTTTAGTAGACATGCGTTCAGTATTATTTACAACTCAGACTGAGAATTGCGACCTCTCGCTCCCCCATCTTGCAGAGAACTGAGGCACCTCCACACCTCCGGGTTTTATAGTCCCTCCGGAAGGGGCGTGGCGTTCAGGAGAGAGAATCTCAACATTTTTTAAACACTAATAACTCTTTTATTTTTCATCGATGGGGAAAAATCCTCTTGTCCTGCGCAGCGGAGGGGGACTCTGAGTAAGATGGCCAAAAAAATCACAGTCGTAAGTGGCAGCGTTTTTTCTAAAATTAATATACAGACCAACAGGAAGTGGTCAAGATGAGAGTTTTAGTAATATAGATAAAACTAACTTTTTTTTTCCAAAAGGAAAATATTGGTTTGCAAATTACATTGTGAAATTGTTAAGCCTGCTCATTTATAAAGAACATTTTGAGGTATTCACAGATATTGGTGTTTAATATGTGCATGTCTCTTTTTAAAGCTACGAGTATTTAGTGTTTACCAAAATCAGCATGACTCTGCAATATGTCTGGCTCAATCGCAATATTGGCTGTGGACAATATTAATGGCTGTATTATTGAGAAACAGTAGTTACTGCTCGCACATGATAGGAATCAGTGCATAGGAACCATGCATATCCAGGCAAAAATGTTCCAAAGAATGATGTGCTTTTAACTGTATCATATCTGTGATGCTAAAATTGCTTTGGGCAATAATTTATGAACTATTGCACGAAGAGACACTGAAAAGAAAATGTAAACAACCCACCCATTTAACTACTGGAGGGGAGGCTGATAAGTGTGGATGGTGGTGGGCGAGTGACGTCTTTCCTTTAATAAAAATAGAACCAAGTATTGATCCTATTATCAAGATATTAATCTTCTGTAAGACTTTCACTGACGAGCAAATATTGGCAATGACGTTATTTCTTCATATTGAGGTTTTTGGGTAGTAATTAGGGTGTCCATCAGATAATATTACTAGACTAGTTAGATTGTCTAACTTAAGTAAGAATGGCACTGCCATCACATTGTTTCTGTGCCTTAATATGTCACAACTGATTCATAGCAATTATATTGCAAGTGTCAACCTTGTTGTAAAATGCTGCCAAACCATTAACCTTTGTCTATTTTAGTTACCAGTGACATTGATTTTTTTTTGCGTCCATCATAAACATTGTATCTACAGTGGTAACATGACCCGTAAATGCCTATGTTGACCTTTGTAGCCTAACCGAGCTATTTATTTTTGGTCTGAAGTTTATTTTTTATAATTTCAAAATAGACTTAATTCAGGCAATAAATATATACAATACATGAACCGCGCAAAAGATTAATCTGACACAGTCTACATACGTTGCTCAAATTTCCCAAATTTATCCCCCACCCTTGCCACTTATGTGGCTCACTGGTGTGGAATCCCTTCCCTTATTTTGAGAGGCGTCTCCACCACACCCTGCCCCCATGTCCAGAGGCGGAAGGAACCGAGACTGTGGTCCTCCCCCACTGAGCCTTGGCGTTGGCTGCACCGAGCTTCAGTGCGTCCCTCAGCACGTACTCCTGCAGTCTGCAGTGGGCCAGTCGGCAACATTCCCCGACGGACATCTCGCTCCGCTGGGTGGTGAACAACACTCGGGCAGACCAAAGACCAAAGAGACTTGTGGTCAAAGGTGTTGGTCCGGAAGAACCTTTCCACGAATGACAGATGGCTGGCAATGTCCAGCTGACTAGCACATTGCGTGGCAGCTGCGCTAGGCCCATCCTTCGCAACACCGGGGACAGGTAGAACCTCAGCAGGTAGTGACACTTGGTGCTCACGTGCCTTGGCTCTATGCTCCACCTGATGCAGCCACACACGAAGGTGGCCATCAGGGTGAGGGTGACGTTGGGCACGCTTTTACCCCTTTTGTCTGCGGACTTGTGCATTGTGGCCCGTCGCACCCGGTCAATCCTCGAGCCCCAGATGAACTGGAAGATGGCCCGGGTGATCCCTGTGGCGTAGGAGGGAGGGACAGGCCACACTTGCGCCAAGTACAGCAACCCCGAGAGCACCTCACACCTGATGACCACATTTTTCCCCGTTATGGAGAGGGAGCATTGCTTCCACAGCTCCAGCTTCTTCCCCACCTTGGCTATCCGCTCCAGCCAATTCTTGTCACACGCCTCAGCCCCCCTCGAACCAGATCCCCAGCACCTTCAAGAAGTCAGGCTTGATGGTGAAGGGGACGGAAGATCAGTCGGGCCAGTTGCCAAAGAGCATGGCCTCGCTCTTCCTGCGGTCCACCCTGGCTCCCGTGGCCGACTCAAACTGGTCGCAGATGCTGATCAATCTGCGGACCGACCCTGGATCTGAGCAGAAGACGGCGACATCGTCCATGTACAGGGTGGTTTTGACCTGAGAGTCCCCACTGCCTGGCAATGTCACTCCTCTTATGCTCGTATCCTTCCTGATGGACTCGGCAAAAGGTTCAATACAACAGACGAACAAGACAGGATAGAGGGCAACCCTGCCTGACTCCAGACCTGACGGGGAAGCTGTCCGATTCCCACCCATTGACTCTACTGTTATTCACCTCTGTCCTCAGCTAATCAAATAGTTTACCTTGAGGGAAACATTTATCTTCTACTTTCATTATTACCATTTTTGTAGCAGTAAAGAGAGATACTGTATTTTATGTCTGTGGATGGCTGTAACACTGAAACTAGGTATTGATCTGGTATATTTGGTAATTTCTTTTTACCTTGCCATCAATATCAAGAATCCTTCAGTATCTGTCTGTACCATGGTTGACCCTGCGCAAATAGCTCTTTATATTCCCATTGGGTTCATTTGATATTAGCATATCCTATGATTAAAAATGTAATTAATGTTCAATAATTACTTGTCAGCAGTGGATTTTTAAAGTTTGAGTTCCTGACTATTATTAAACCATTGAACTTTTAAAAATTCAATGGATGCTGTTTATTTATCACATTTCATTTTTTAACCTAAAATCAGTTTTAAAATGCTGTTTTAATATACATTGAATTAATGCTTTGCATATATTGTGATTTGAAAGGGAAAACCACATTTCAGATAGCAGAGGTTGTGATGAATTGGCAACGGTCTTATTTAAGAATGGGAATGGGAATAGGAATACTTTAGGACTTTCAAGGTATCTACCCAGACACCAATTTTGATGTGTACTCTGCGTGTTTTGTCGAAGACAACTATTCCTCATTGCCTCACAGTATGCACTGGTGCATGACGGTTGCCCTTTGCCAATGTCTTTTTTTTGTGCTTGTCCTTTGACCCCTTCCAGAAAGGCACTCTCACTCTAAGATGCTTGTGAATGACTGGTATCATGCTTGTCATTATTTGAATGTCAGAAGGGGTTGAGCATGAGACACCATCAGGACTAAAAACCCTTTGTGTAATATTCCATAGATTTAGCATCCAACACTGACTAATGTGATTCGAATATAGATTTAAAAAGAACTGTCCCTCTTCTACGTCTTCCATCATGCAGGGAAACTTTTGTTTCATTTATTCAGCCATTGAATGTGGTGGGAAATTCAAATTTTAAATCTTATGGGTTCAATGTTCCTTGATGCGTTTAGTTTTGAATATAGGTCAAAGAGCACATTTCCAAATAAGTGCTTTCCAATTTAACAGTTTACATTACACGTTTACATTTAGTCGGTATTTGAATCTGTTAATCTACAAGAAGGAATTAATTTACATTGGTAGTTCCGGTTATCGAATCCTGATATTCAACTGCTATAATTTTCTCTTGCAATTTTTGAATATAGTCTTTACTCTTGAAATCATTGATGTGCATCATGGAGAGCTCTCTATGTTGGGTAGATGATGTTACACTAGAGATCAAGTATGGGCAAAATGTTTATTGTGCAAAAAGTCCACTGGCTATTTCTTGCCTTTCATTGTTTTTTAGTAAGTTCAAATGAGGATTTTTGATCTTTCATTTAAAAGAAAGAGTTTGTTCGTATAGTACCTTTTGTAACCTTAAGCTGTCCTAAAATGCTTAATGTTAATTAAGTACTTTTTAAGTATAATCACAATTGCAGGTAAAATATCAGTTAATATATGGGTTTTGGCTCCCTCAAACTGCCTTGTGCTCATTGTTGAGTTTGTTTTTGGTGCTGATTATGGGACAAAGATGCCAGAGATAAGACCATTGCTATTCCTTGAAATAATATTATGGGTATTTCATGTCATGAAGGAAAGCTGAGAAGATGTTAAATTATTTTCTCATTTGAAAGTCACACCATTGGTAGTCCAGCTCTTATTTTTTTCTGCAGCATCATCCCTGTTTTTTGTTTTACCATAATATGTGAAGTTGGACCTGAACCTACTACCTTTCTAACTTGGATGCAGCAATAAATTCACAGTTGACATGTACAGTAAAATAATCCTATTAAAGCTGAATTACAATAGCATGTTAAATTGTTCATTTCTCGCATTACGTGTTTGAAATCAAATGTGGAGAAATATGAATTTGCAAGCACAAAGACTTGGTTGGAAAAGTATGTTAACAAGCACCTGGCAAGTTTAAACAACATGATCGTACTGAAATTCAGGTTCATTTTTATAGAAAAGAATCAATAGGACTGTAGGACAAAATGCTGGAGTAACTCAGCGGGACAAGCTAATATCTCTGGAGAGAAGGAATTTCGAGTCAAGACCCTTCTTCAGACTGAAGTCAGGGGAGTGTGCAGTACAAAGATAAAATGTAGTCAGAGACAGTAAGATTGGTGGGAGAACTGTGAAGGGGGGGGGGGGGGGGGGGATGGAGAGAGGGCCTACTTTTTGTTGGGGGAGTCCAGAACCAGGGGCCACAGTTTAAGAATAAGGAGTAAGCCATGTAGAACGGAGACGAGGAAACACTTTTTCTCACAGAGAGTGGCGAGTCTGTGGAATTCTCTGCCTCAGAGGGCAGTGGAGGCAGGTTCTCTGGATGCTTTCAAGAGAGAGCTAGATAGGACTCTTAAAAATAGCAGTCAGGGGATATGGGGAGAAGGCATGAACGGGGTACTGATTGGGGATGATCAGCCATGATCACATTGAATGGCAGTGCTGGCTCGAATGGCCTACTCCTGCACCTATTGTCTACTTGAAGTTAGAGAAGTAAATGATCATACTGCTGGGGTGTAAGCTACTCAAGCGAAATATGGGGTGCTATTCCTCCAATTTGCACGGGGCCTCACTCTGACAATGGAGGAGGCCTAACACAGAAAGGTCAGTTTGGGAATGGGAGGGGTAGTTGAGGTGCTGAGCAACCGGGAGATCAGGTAGGTTTAAGTGGACTGAGCGAAGGTGTTCAGCGAAGCCTGTGCTTGATCTCGCCGATATACAAGAGTTGACACCTGGAGCAGCGGATACAGTAGATGAGGTTACAATAGGACTTTGAAAATGATGTGAACAAATTTAGGATTCTTATTCTTATCCTGTTGGATGATAGGTGGTACTGTTGTTTCCAGTAAGATTAATACCAGTTACTTAGCCACAAATATGATAATTGGTGGGTTTTGCAATTTCATAAACATATCAAAGAATTTTAATTAAAATGTTAACAGATTTTAGAGCTTTCCATGGTAAATTGAATTTGGTGTCTGAAATAAAATGTAAATTTTGCAGAATTGCTTGCCATCAAAGTTAACTGCAACTATTTACTAATTAAAATGTAGTCAATTTTCATCATGAGTCTTATGCAACAACTGTCGAATATTTTTCAGTATTAATATTCCCTTAAAGGCATACTTCTCTGTTTCTTGGTGGTTTTGTTATGGGTAGGGTGGTGGGGTTACCACTATTGGAAGCACATGCTCCATTCAATGAAATGAAACCTTCATGAAAAACTAGCAAAAGTACATGGTAAAATAGTTTACCATTTCTTGGACGCTGGATTGAACAATTTTACTGTTATTTTTGAGTCATTTAATATTTTATCAACATCAGACAAAGGTTTCGTAAAGAAGCTTGTAACTTATTTATCAAACTATTTCTTTTTCTGTTTGATCATATTGGCAGTTGTGCACTCTGTCAGACAAGTAGCACTTTGTATGGACAGCATGAGACAGGAGCATGGGGATGTAGAGTACTAATAGATACACTCACATAATCTTCTGCAGAATTCTCTGACAGGTATTTTCTTTTGTTTTTTGTCTCATCCCATAATCTGCCATGGATCTGTGACATCTTTTGTTGGAGATCAAACAAGCTCATGACACCTGATTACATTGTACAGGTTGTTTACAGTTGCATTCTCAAGGACCCCTAGACAAGATGGGATAGTTCACCTGAAGTAATTAAATTTGCACCTGGGATACCAGTCCCAACACGAATGCAGGGGATTTTGGGTAGCCATCCCCTTAAGCGGCTTTTACCAGATACAAAAGGATAGAAGCTTGTAGATTGGTAAGCAGTGTTATTACTGTCTGCCACTCAGACTTGTCAGTTGTTCAACAAAGCCAAGTACAATAGTCCATCAATATGAAAGACATGGCGCCAGGCCTTTAGTCCAATAGCCAAAGGGCACCAAAGTGCTTGGACAAACATTGGATTGGTGCCTGACTAAATTCTCTGCTTCCATGAATTTGTTTTTCTGAAAGCACTGCAGTAATGCCAAAATGTTGTTACATCCATCAATTGTGGTGATTTGTGGCTCCACCGTGCTAAGAACTGACCTGTCCCAATTGGCAATCATGCTGTATTACATAGGTTGGATTAAGTAATTATTTCTAGCCCACTGACTACAAGTAAGATTAATAGATTTTGAAAGGACTTTAATGGAAATATGACCCACATTATTCCTTATTTACCACACTCTCATCTTGCTCACCTTTGGGCTATAGCATTGTATAATTTATGTTTGTTTTGCCTTCTGAGAGGTTAAAGATCAGTTTTAATGAGCTAGGTAAGGTTCTGCTTAAGACTGAAAAACAAACGGCATAGAGGTCAGTCTGTAAATATCACTGCAAACCTCGTATTTCAGTAAAGAAAACTTTGGGTGTAAGGCAGCAGAAGATAGTAAGCACTTTATTTATAAGAATAAAACATTTTTTTCATTTAAATCCAATTTAAATCCAAATAGATTACAGTATTTGTAATACTCTCTTCTGCATTGTGTCACTGTTTATTGTTGTAATTTGCATGAAAAGTAAAAGTTTAGCAGTTTATTATATGGTACCCAGAAAGTATTTTTCAACTATAATTTGCACTTGAGGCAGGTATATCTATAGTGACGTTCTCACAAAGCAATAGTTCATTCAGTTGGGAGAAAGAAAAAACCTCTCAAACTGGTTCTTCTGACACAAGTTAAGTTGCTCTTGGTCACACATCGGTTGTTATTTAACTTTATTAAGGTTCTAGTTGAGTGAATATTCTTTTGGAAAATGTTAGTATGGGTTTCAAAGCACATGTGTTTTGGTAAAATATGCATTCCCTTATATAGTTGTTGTGATTGTCAAAGAATGAGTTGCTGAGATAGTAATGATAAATAAGAGTTTTGTATCATGATTCTATATATCGTATTTGGGCAGTAGTGTTCGTTTGAAAAATCATTCAAACTGCCATAATTTTCTCAACAAAGCAAATTCGACCAAGCAAAATCCCTAATTATGACAAAAATAGTTAACATTATGTCTTTATATTTATGATTTCAAAATACTACTGGAGATGCATCGATCTTATTATAATAAATGCATATTAGTAGCCAGAAATTAGAGTGTGGTTTGTTGCTGTAGTCTTTAAAGCTTTCAAAGCACACTTAACAATGTTCAAAGTAAAAATAATATTTGAGTGCGTTGGTATCTTTGGAAAAGTGGTATTTAACAATAGAGTCAAGAATGTTTAAATGCTGCATCTACTGACAATGGAATAATGAATTTGCTACGCAGCAGGCCTGTAAACACAATAGACACAGATAATATTTAAAGTTCAATAAATTAATATAAGATTTTTAGACAAGCTATACATTTTTGAAGATATCCAAAATGAGTTGGTTTTTCAAAGTTAATGTTAAAGGTCGATCAATTTCTTGAGGGGCGAAGGAGGGAATATGCAAAAAATATTATTGAAACAAAACATTGTCTTGTACATCTGTGGTTGAGAAATTGTAAAACTAATTTTAAAATGTGTTGCAAAACCCAACTGCCATCATTACTTTGGGTCCCTCATTCCATTTGTTCAGATGATTTTTTTTGTGGAACATGCACTTATTTTGTGAGTCTTCATAAAAAAATGTGGCCCGAATACAGGGCGGGCCAGGCAACAAAGAAAATAATTGCGTTATAGTAATATACATGCATAAAAAACCTTCTTATAGAGGTCATTGTGTAAGCTGCTACATAACTGGTTGCAGGAGTTGAAACATTGGATGATGAGATATAAACAGTCAGAGGAAAAATGTTGAAGACTGTGCTTTAAATAAGAACAGATGAATTTGGTTGAGAGAAAAATGAGCACAGATGGTGTTGAAAGGTGGCAGAATTAATTGCTTTAGAGACTGCTTGTATACTCATAAGCTATTCCTTTTTCCTTTTAATGATTAAGTTATACTTAAGCTATTCTTAAGTCTATATTTTCATGTTACTTTTTTTCCAATTAAATGCAATGAGAATTGTTAAGAATTCTTCAAAACATTGTTATGTTTGGACATGTTATGTGACTGGTTTTATAGCAGCTTTGACGACAGTTATGTTAAAGACTTAGGAATAGGTTTGTGTGCAAGCCTTCTTAGTTTTGGGATGACTGAAATATCTCATGGCATTCTGACCTTTCCAGGTTTATTTAACTAGTAGTGCCACACGATGCCATATCCAATGCAATGTGGCTTGGAACATTTAAAAAGCAGCAGTAAATCATTAAGCTCTTGCGAGCAGCTTCACAATTCAATAAGGTCTAGCTTACTTCAACTAATGCTTTTCTGTATCGCCCTTCATTCTCTATGTATATTTATCAGCAGATAATTCCAAAGTTTTGTGATCATTTGATTCAAAACAAATTTTCCTTGTTTGAAACCTACATTACTGTCCACTATATTCTGAAATTGACTGCAGGTCCTATCAGCCTCAACTCTGTTAAGTTTCTTAATTTTATATTCCTCGATGCAATTACTTCTCGTGAATTTGAACTCTAATGAATGAAGGTGTATATGTGACTGGCACAGATGGGGCATCTGTCAGCATAGATGAGTTGGACAGAAGACCCGTTTCAATGCTGTATGACTGTAAATCGGACCTGGATTTTGGCTTCTATCTTTTAAATATATAATTTTATGTTTAAAAGTATAAGAATTGATAAATAAGTGGAAATAAATAGGGCCTGGTGCAGAGCCTCTTATGTTCTGGCCTTATTTGCATACATTCTTGCATTCCCACTGATACATCTAGAGATGTATTGACCTTTTAAGAAATTCTCCCGAAACTTTGTTATCTGCACATTTTCAAAAAACACGCTCTAAACCTTTCTTGTTACTTATAAGGCTTTAAAATTATAGATGGTGGTTATTTGGCCCTTTGGCTTTGTGGTGAATTTCAGCAGGGCATTGCCATTATTTCCATTCTCTTTTTCCTTTTTCCCTGCACCCCTGCAATTTCTTCTCTCCTACACTTGTGCAACAACTCACTCTTTTTAGGATTAATCTGCACTAAGAGGTGATTTACAATGGCTAATTAATCTAGAACAATGCCATTGGGAATTGGGAGAAAACCAGAGCATCTGAGGATACCCAGCCAGTCGCAGAAAGAACGTTCAACACCAGCCAAGGACAGGGTTGAATTCAGATCCCTGGAGATGTGAGGCAGCAGCTCTGACAGCTAAACCACCGTTCCGCCCACTTTGTTTGCTCACCTTTTAGAATTTTATTACTAAAATTCATTATCTTTAAAGTTTTAATAAATACTCTTGGAGATTTATCATGCTAAAGCAATTTATTTCTAAGTATTCTCATCCTGATCGTTTTGTTTCTTGGATCATGAGGATGCTAGACTTCTATTCTGTGCTGATCCAATGAATATCTTAGTGCTGTTTCAATAAATATTAGGAATCTTAAAGGGAAGTAAAATCTCATTCATTATTATAATAGTAACACGTACAGATTATTATTATTATCAGATAATTATATATAAGCCCCAGGGTACAGATAAATTGGTGGCAGAAAGCAGCCTGAATTTAAAAGGGGTTGAAGTGTGTCACTAGAGGGCACTGGAACATCATAGTGGAGGACAAGGCCGGATGTCCTGCTTTCCAATTTTCTGAGTCTGAGCCCTTGACGCAAGGTATTTTGTTTTATTATTGAGAGCATAGTGTAATGTATTCATCTCCATTCAAGGCTGCCATTAAATGCCCAGAACATGCCCTTCTCACAGTTATGCCCTGTTAACTATACTGGTTTGGTATAATAATTAGCTGGATTTAACACTAACTGTGGTAGCAACTGACACCTAAAAAATTCCCATTGTTTTGAGTACGTGACAAGAGTGTACATTCTGTGAAATAAATTAAGCAGGTCAGAAACCTGCTCCCTTTATCTACAGCACTATTTTCTGCATCGTTGTTTTAAGAGGAATATATTAACTTTCTTCTGTATCTGTGTTATGATTCTACTGCTCAGTCTACATACACTGTTGTTCGCATTCAAAGACAATGTTAATCTTTCATCGTTGACAATGCTTTGAAAGGTAAGAATTAACCTGAAATACAACACCTGTTTTATTTTTGCTTTAATGCTTCTCTCCAATCTATGTATGAGAACTAACTCCAGTAATCCAATTACTGGAAAGAAGGAACAATCCTCTCCTTACCAAAAACATTCCCCAGTTCGCACAAATACTATAATTAACAATTTAAGGATTAGCTTAATTTCATTTATTTGTCTCTATCCAGCTTCCTATTTGTTTTTACTGAAAATGTCAAATGTACTATATGTTTATCATTGATAGTGACATTTAACTAACAAAACGATTACATAATGTAATGCTACTGTATAGCATGTTAAGCAGTTGTCTATCACTGTTCCTCTCATCCACGGCAATCCATTTAATTGTTTCTATATTATAAAATTGAAAATAATTTTAAAATTTGGTTCACAGGTTAAAGACATTATGTCAGGTAGAGACTTATTATGCAGTGATGTGTGAAGGCTGCACTGTTGTAGATATGTGGTGGCTATTACACAATTGCTAAAATCTCATGCTTGGACTCCTGAGGAATCCACATTCTATTGGCAAATTGGGCACAGAAAGATTTCCTTCAAACTATATTTCTGTCCTTGTGGGTACCTCTGGGATTATCATGTGGTATAGGGAGCTTGTTTCCAAATTTTTCTCAGCATAATTAGCTCAGCAACATTTGCTGTGCATTAATATCTTTTATGAAGCAAAAATACAGTCTTGGTTTACACAATTTACTATCAGTGTCTGATTGCAAAACCCTTTTAATGATATTTAAACCTATATAAATGGTTCAATTAACTCGCTCTTTTTTTAAACGCTCTTCTAAGTGCCTGCCTTTGACTTTGATGTTTATAAATTATGTAGCATGCTTAACAATACTTGTCGGTAGTACTCTTATCATAGTCTTAACCTAATAGGAGTAAGCTCTGTCGTTTATTCAGGTGCTATTAAAAACAGATTAGTAAGAATTTGGCTTGATAATAAATGTTGATAACATTTTTTTTGTACAGTCATTATGGCATGGACCTTGCTGATAAATCCCAGAGGTTTCAAGTAGAACTTCCCAGATTTATCCATCAAAACGGAGATAAATCTGGGAATTCCTTGTATGTGTTGTAAAGCTTGGAAGTCTTAAACTTACTTACAAATTTGAAATGCCCTATCTTTTACGTCACGAAGGTCAGTCTTGTTGGGATTCCGTAGCAGTTACAGTGGGGAATTCTTTTGCAACCTTGCACCAGGTTGGACCTAGTGCCCACCTCTCCATTGGGTTTAATGAAGATTGCGGGGCTGTGAAGTAAAGGGGAAGGCAAGATTTAAAAATATATATTATTTAGTATAATATTTGTAATGCCCTTTTGAGTGTTTTAGCTAATTTATTAAAAAGATATTCCTGATTTTTTATAAACTCTACACCATTTTAATTGTTTTAAATGTCAGAGACATAAGCTGTTATTTATAACCCCCTTACTGTTTTGGCAGCTGGCAAAGACAAATGTCAGACTTTGCCAGTAGATAAAGCTTTCATGAGTGAATTAGCTTTACTGCACTGTTGAAGACTACAGCACCATTCATGCCACACTGTCCGAGTTCTGGGGACTTCGGGCCAGTTAGGTTGATCCACTCCATATGCACAAAGTAAACACAATGATTATGGCTCTTTGCCAGCATGATCTGGCCAGTCATTTCTGGTGCTTGTTCAAAATGCAGTTACTGGACAATAATGACAAAGTTAAGCAGGCTGAAATATACATAATTTATGGAATCATAATTCATAATAACAAATCTGATTTTAAGGACTGCAAGTATATCTTGACATACACATATTATCGTAGCTCCGATTTTTTTTTCCAAATGCAGAAGCAATCTCTACGCTAACTAAAATTTAGGAATTAAGAATTACTAATTCTTTAAGAATGAAAGAACTAAGAATTAAATATTTAATTTTGGCAATGTTAACTGTGTTTTCAAGCATTCTCTTTTCTTTTTTTCAATCAAGTATAATCTTCGAAAATTGAAATTTCAGGTGCAGCTTAAATAATTAAAAATTAAATGTCCCTGCCGACTATGATCAGATGGAGATTTAACACACTCTTGTGTTTTTCCTTTTTTTTCCTGAAATGAGCAATTGGCTTGGTGTTTTGAGGTTAGTCATTTTCCTCGTACAGGAAATGCACCTGCTTTCAACATTTACAGAAGGCACAAAGCTTCTGTTAACGAAAGTAGTGCACCTGCTGTAAGAGGATGCACAAATGTGAAGGGAACTTGAAAATAGATTATGCTGTCAAGACATTTAGAATGATACCATAGCTTTATTGATAGAGTCTGTTGGGGTGAGGCTCAGGGGCATAATACCAGCAAAAAGAGGTCTCGTAAAAATTATCTATCATTTTAACTTCCTATTATCATTACTTAAAGTGTTAAATCATGTGTGACAAATCTAATGCTGAACTGTGCAAGTAAATTGTCGATACTGTTTCATTAACATGTAGCAACGTAAATGAATGATTTTCTCTTAAATTAAAACATTTGCAGATCTTAAACATAAAACAGAATATCTTAGAAACAGGAGTTTGCAAGACAAAACATTTTTGTTGATACAAACACAAGTTTAGTTTAAATGTTATTTAACTTTCATCCTCCTAGGGCCAGATAAATTCACACATGCATGATAACTTTATGTGGGAACCAAAAACTGAAGCTTTTGATAAACGGGAAGGGGCAAAGGCATTTGACTTGGAACACGAAACCTATTTAATAACATTGCAGGAAAGAATATAAAGTGTTGTTTTCTTAGTGCGGTTTTTCGGTTACTTGATTGAGGGCTACAATGATGACTAGCATGACCTGACTTACTTACTTCCTTGGGCTGAATGTCTCTACAGATTGCAACTCAGAAGTTGTCAGCTTTGAGGATCTGTGCAGGCCTAAGGCTGTGCTATGCGGACAGATTTGTTCAGGTGTGAATTATCACTCTGAGGGACATTAAGCACATTGCCAGAATCCTTTATCTACTTTTCGTAACACACATCCATTGCAGTGTTTATGCATGAGACACATATTGACTTCATTGGACTATTTCAGGCTGTGATGAAATACTCAAATACAACTTGCTCCCAGTGCTATTGACCTCCTGTGGATGATTTGTAGTGCATCTTTAACTCTACTGCCGAATAAGACACAACATATAAAAAAATAGGTTTGTGCCACATGTCATGTTACAGACAGGTCAGATTTCTGTAGCAAAATGTCTTGCCAAGGTAAGGTAGAATGTGGAGTCCTGAAGGTAGAATAATGAGGTCTACTAAGGGAATTTTCTGGATTTCATTTTTCAAAAAGTCAGTCTAGTTGCTCAAAACTGGACATCCATAAGGAAACATGGGTTATCAGCAACAGCTGAATTGTGCTCGAATTCAAGTCAAGAGTGTTTAATTGTCAGCTATTCCAACAATGGAACAATGTCATTCTTACTTACGACACTATAACAGGCCTGTAAACTCAAATCATACAGAAACTGAAATGAATAAAAATATCAATAAATTAATCACCACAAAAAACACATAACCCTTCTTGTAACCAAAGATAGCTCATAGAAGTTCATAATTAATCATTGTGTTGTATAGTGTTTAGTAACCTGGTAGTTGTTGGGAAGAAGCTATTTTTTTAACCTGGTGGTCACGGTTTTCAGACTCGTATATCTTTTTCCTGATGGTATCAGTGAAATGAGAGTGTGGCCAGGGTGATGTGGGTCTTTGATGATGTTGCCTGACTTTTTGAGGCAGCACCTCTGATAGATCAACAGAAACCCTATTGTGTCATATCTTTCATCACTCCACCAATATTATTAGCCAAGGGTCCAGTTCTGGTTGACTGAAAGGATTTAAAAATTATGGCAGGAGCAGAAGCAAGCGTACCTAATATTGACTTGCAGGCCTTCTTACAACACAAAAGCAGTATGCAATAGGGAAAACAATATGATCAAAGGACTGCTGACCTGTCACAACCAGATGTGAACACTGGCAGACACATAGGCAAGCAACAATCGGAAGAGACTCAAGTACAAGTTCATTCTCAACAATAGTCAAATCCAGCACATCCAGTATTTGCAGTTGCATGCCAGTTTCATATCAGCTTCCTTTTGAAGTCGGAGGCCAAATTAGTTCACTCCACATTATTTCAAGAAACCCATCACAGTTATAGTGCTGAAAATCTATGCTGGGAAACTCAATGCACTACTAACCCAGCATTATAATGGTGCCATCCACCAGAAAATATTGAAAAATAACTAAGTATATGCCATTAACAAAAAGCAGGATAAATATAATCTGGCTAAATTGCCACAATCTTTTCTCCAC
Organism: Leucoraja erinaceus; assembly: GCF_028641065.1. NCBI lineage: Eukaryota > Metazoa > Chordata > Chondrichthyes > Rajiformes > Rajidae > Leucoraja > Leucoraja erinaceus. The sequence goes on from NC_073393.1 coordinate 6,933,775, forward strand.
CTTCAGGAAATTGATAGAATATGAATCGACAGTACTTGCTGTCAATAACATTTCGAGTGCTGCCCAGATTGTGCTTCAGTGGCACGGTACTGCTCTAGATTGTGTTATTGTCTTGACCCAAGAAGGGCCAAAGAACTGAGTTCCCGCCTCTGACATCAAAACAGATATGGTTGAATATGTTATAAATTAGCCTTGGTAAATGCAATTGATGCAAAGATCACTCCATTGGTTTGAGTTATGCATCATAAGTGCCTTAGTTACAAGAGCAAGTCAGAGGCTTTACATCCCATGGCAATGACTCACCCCCGACTCCCACAAACCTTACCATCATCTTCAAGGTATAAATGGACACAAATTATCCTGGATTATCTAGCTCAGACAATCCTGAATCTTAACACTATAGGGAATAAGGTAGTTTGCTTTATTAATGCCCCTTCTACCAGTTTAAATATGCATTCTTTCCACCATCAGTACAACGAGGTTGCAAGAGCACACCATATATTAAAAAATGCACAAATTACTCACTATGACTTCTTCAACAGCCCCTTCAAACTTGTAACTTCTACCATGAAGAGGAAAAATGGTAGTTTCTTAATCACTCATCCAGACTTTGATATATTTTGCAATTCCTACAAAGTGGCTGGGTCTAAATTCTGGGTGCTCTTCCTTTGCAAGAAGAACTTAAGCAGTTCAAGAGTTAACATAACTCTCCCAAGACTGAATAGGAAAGGGCAATATACATCCTTGCCAATGACACCCCCAATTTATATGTGCGCCGACATCTACCATCTAAAATTAGCTGAAAAATTAGATACAGCTTAATATTTAAAAAAAGTGACTTTAAATTCAATATCTGATTCTGAATTCAGTTAAAAATATTTACAGAGTTGAGTGAACTTAAGTGTTGCTAAATTGCTGTATTCCATCCCGAGATGGGAAAATACATGTTGGTCTCTGAAGCTGTGAACTGCTACTTACTTATTCAGTCGCCCATCTGGTATAGCTTGACTTAACATTTTTTTCATGGAATTTGCGAGTGGCTTGATGTATTTGACATCTGCGTGACAGCTTCCTTGTATTTGAAAGGAGCAGTATGCTGCAATAACCCTGCTTGTATATTTGTCTATGCATCAGGCTGAGGAGCAGCACTTAGCCATAAATGACAATCAATTGTGAGCAAGTACTAAAACTCAAGTGCAGTTTTTGTTGTTATTTTGGTATAGGTTGGATTTTTGACATGGACAGGAATGTGTGCCGTGATTCCTATGTTTTCCTGGCTTCCATAATTCTTTTGTGCTTGTAAGCTGTAAGGAATGATGAAAGCTGTAGAACTACAACATAATGGAGACATGAGACTGCAGATGCTGGAATCTAGAGCAACTTGCAATCCACTGGAGGATCGGTGGATCGAGCAGCATCTGGGGAGGTGGGGATGGGATGCAGGGTTTGGACCCATAATGTCGACCATCCCCCCCCCCCCCCCCCCCCCCCCCCCCCCCCCCCCCTCTCTCTCACACACACACACACACACACACACACACACACACACACACACAGACAAACACACACACACACAAAGACACACACACACACACACACAGCTTGACCCATTGAGTTCCTCCAGCCGTAAGTTTGATGTTGCAAACATAATGAAATTATTTATTTACGGTTTAATATCTATATAATTAAAAGTCTCATCATGACCACTTCCTGTCTGCGCTGTATATTGATTTTAGAAAATACGTTACCATATATCACTATGGATCTTGGCCATTTTACTCACAGTCCTCCGCTGAGCAGGCCCCGAGGATTTTACCCACTGATGAAAAATAAGAAAGTTATGAGTGTTTAAAAAACCTTGAGATCCTCTCGTCTGTCAATCATTGCGAAGAAGGTAACGCCCCTTCCGGGGGGGGGGGGGGGGGCAAGACTGTGAAACTCCAGATGCCTGAACATGACTCAGTCACTCTGCAAGAGAGAGAGAAGCCACGACTCATTCTAGGCTGTGAATCAACTGAACTGTGAGTCTGCAATATACTTGGAATAAATGATTTGTTAGCCCTTAATGAAAATGAAATTAGTTGTTTGGCCTGCCCTGTGATTGAAACTGCAATGGCAATGGAAGTGAAGTGAAAATGCAATGAGCTGTTTGGCTTGGCCTGCTCTATGCTTGAAACAGCAATGGAAGTGAAATGAAAATGCAATGAGCTGTTTGGCTTGGCCTGCCCTGTGCTTGAAACTGCAATGGCAATGGAAGTGAAATGAAAATGCAATCAGCTGTTTGGCTTGGCCTGCTGTGCTTGAAACTGCAATGGCAATGGAAGTGAAATGAAAATGCAATCAGCTGTTTGGCTTGGCCTGTCCTGTGCTTGAAACTGCAATGGCAATGGAAGTGAAATGAAAATGCAATCAGCTGTTTGGCTTGGCCTGCCCTGTGCTTGAAACTGCAATGGCAATGGAAGTGAAATGAAAATGCAATCAGCTGTTTGGCCTGCCCTGTGCTTGAAACTGCAATGGCAATGGAAGTGAAATGAAAATGCAATCAGCTGTTTGCCTTGCCCTGCCCTGCCCTGCCCTGTGCTAGAAACTGCAATGGCAATTGAAGTGAAATGAAAATGCAATCAGCTGTTCGGCCTGCCCCATGCTTGAAATGGCAATGGAAATGAAATGAAAATGCAATGAGCTGTTTGGCCTGCCCTGTGCTTGAAACTGCAATGGCAATGGGAGTGAAATGAGAATGCAATCAGCTGTTCGACCTGCCTTGTGCTTGAAACTGCAATGGCAATGGAAGTGAAATGAAAATGCAATGAGCTGTTCGGCCTGCCCCATGCTTGAAACCGCAATGGCAATGGAAATGAAATGAAAATGCAATGAGCTGTTTTGCCTGCCCTTTGCTTGAAATGAAATGGAAATGAAATGAGTTTCTTGGCCAGCCTGAAACCACTAATTTTGGTCCACAAGGCCCCTTTTAGCTGAGAAACCAGTTCCTTTTCCCCAAAATGCCAGTATTAGCCCTGGAGGAGCATTTTGGCTCAAAAGGCCCATGCCAGACCAGGAAACGTCTTTCACTGAGATTTCACTCCAACCTTTTTTTAAAGAGCCCCTTCGGCCCATCAGGCATGTACTAGTCCAGGAGGAGTTCCGTCGGCCCATCAGTAAGTATTCCCCCTGCAAGTATTAAACCTCACCCCAGTATTTTTTTCCCTCCCTTCATTGGCTCCCTGTGAGATCCAGGCCAGGATAGACTTTCCTACTTCATTGCTGTGATCTGCAGAAAAAAATGAAATATGTCTAAAATTGATTCTCCACCCTCTCCCCCTTCTCTCTCACAGAGAATCTCAACTGTTTTGGGCAGAATTTCTAGTAGTTTCTGACCTGCCAGCCCACCAGGCCTGAGTGACTGAGCTTGCCAGCCCACCAGGCCCGAGTGACTGAGCTGCCAGCCCACCAGGCCTGAGTGACAGAGCTGCCAGCCCATGAATCCATTTGGCCCACAATGTCTATACTAGCCATCTGGAAAAAAGTTACTTCGTCCCACAACACCCATACTAGTGCTCCAGAAAGCCTCCCTCCCCACTGGCCAGCAATATTGGAATTGGTGAAGAGGTGGAATAGTGTGTTGGAGGACCAGCCCTCCCGTGTGAACATGGGACTCGACGGATCCCACTTAGTCTAGTTTTATTATCGATTTTAACAGCTTTTCGTAATGAAATCACCATTATTTGGGTTTTCCTACAAATAAGAAAGAATGAAAAACTTGTTCTACCAGATAAAGCACTGCAATGGAATGACACAAACTTACAATTTCATTTTGCCCCCAGACTTGATCTACCATGTTTCTTTGAAAGTGCAAAGTCAAAAAGGATTGTGGAGCCTTCCACAAAAGAACGAGTGCCAGTCGGCTCTGACCTTATTTGTGACTCTGATCTTATTCGGCAACTGAGCATTCAACTTATGTGAGATAACAGCAGGAACGTTGGAGTGTAAGCATAATTGGACAGGATGATAAAGGTGTATGGGATGCTTGCTTTCATTGAATGCAAAGTTGCGTAGAGAAGTTGGGAAGTTATACTTTAGCTGTAGAAATGTTTTGTTTTGGCCACTTTTGGAGTATAGTGTACAGTTCCAAGAATTGTACAGTTACAGGAATTGAATTCAATAAGTTTATTGGCCAAGTATTCACATACAAGGAATTTGCTTTGGTGCTCCACCCGCAAGTGACAACATGACATACAGTGACAGTTAAGAATGATACATAAAATATTAAACAATAATAAAACATTATTGATTAAACATGTGAATTAAATAAAATACCAGAGCAAAATACCAGACTACAGATTTTTGGTTATTGAGTAGAGCTACTACTCGTGGGAAAAAAACTGCTTTTATGTCTGGGTGTGGCAGCTTTGACAGTCCGGAGGTTGCCTTCCAGAGGGAAGTGATTCAAAGAGTTTGTGGCCAGGGTGAGAGGGGTCAGAGATGATCTTACCCGCTCGCTTCCTGGCCCTTACAGTGTACAGTTCGTCAATGGAGGGAAGGTTGCAGCCAATAACCTTCTCAGCTGACAGGAAGATTCGCTGCAGCCTCTGGGTGCCGTGCTTGGTGGCTGAGCCAAACCAGACCATGATGGAGAAGGTGAGGACAGCCTCTACGATGGCCGTATAGAATTGGACCATCATTGCTTCCTCAGCTGCCGCAGGATGTACATCCTCTGTTGTGCCTTTGACTGTGCAGGTAGCCCCCCATTTAAGATCCTCGGAGATGATGGTTCCCAGGAACTTACAAGACTCCACAGATGTATCTGTAGTGTTGTTGATGGTGAGTGGGGTGAGGGGAGGGGGAGCTATCCTAAAGTCCACAATCAATTCCACTGTCTTAAGAGCATTGAGCTCCAGGTTGTTGTGATGGCGCCAGGTCGCCAGCTGTGTCACTTCCTGTCTGTAGGCAGATTCTTCCCCATCCTGGATCAGTCAATCAGGGTTGTGTTGTGTGCAAACTTGAGAAGCTTGACAGAGGAGTCAGTGGAGGTGCAGTCATTGGTGTAGAGGAGAGGGGAGAGTACGCATCCTTGCGGTGCTCGGATGCTGAGGATTTGCGGGTCCGAGATGTGCTTTCCCAGCTTCACATGCTGCTTCCTGTCTGTCAGGAAGCTGATGATCCACCAACAGAGGGGTTCAGGCACAGTCAACTCGGAGAGTTTGGAGTGTAGTAGCTCTGGCACAATGGTGTTGAATGCAGAGCTAAAATCAACAAACAAAATCCTCGCATAGGTCCCCTGGCGGTCTAGGTGCTGGAGGATGAAGTGCAGGCCCAGGTTGAGTCATCCACGGATCTATTGGCCCGATATGCAAACTTTGTGATATTTTTTAGCTTGGCCAGCACGAGCCTTTCAAGGGTCTTCATGACTACAGAGGTCATTAAGACCAGTAATTCTTGCCTTTTGGGGTACAGGGACAGTACAGGTTTGCAGGGACTGGTTGAAAATGTCTGGTGCCAGTTCAGCACAGAGCTTGAGAGTAGAGGGGGAAACATTGTTCAGTCCTGCAGATTTCCGGCTTTTCTGTCTTCTGAAAAGCCTCTCCACCTCCTCTATTTTTATTGTTGATGATGGAGAAGTGATGTTGTGCAGCACGGAAGGTGCGGGTAATTGGATGTGAAGTGGTCATTGGAGAGGGGCGGGTGGGAAAGGGTCAAGTCTTTTAGACTGGAGTCTTGCTTTAAGTATGTGTGAAGTGGTGAATGGGGAGGAGTGGATGAAGAAGGGCTTAGTCTTTACAGACTGAGGTCAGGCTGTGAGTGGGTGTGAAGTGTTGGTTAGTGGGAAAGGGTCCAGTCTTTTCAGACTGGAGTCTTGCTTTAAGGAAGGATGTGCAGCTTTGGGAAAGGTGTAAAATAGGTTCATTGGGATGTTGCCTGGATTAGAAACTACTAGCTAAAGGAAAGACTAATGGGACTGTTATCTCTGGAGCATCAAAAGCCAAGGGGCAACCTAATAAAAGTAGATAAAATTATTATGGGTAGATGGAGTCTTTTCCCCCAGGGTGGAAATGTAAAATGCCAGAGAGCATTGATTTGGGGTCGGGGGGGGATTTAAAGGAGATTTATGGAGAGAGACAGCACAGACATTGTGGGCCGAAGGGCTGCTTCCTGTGGTGTACTGTTCCATGTTCTGGCTGGTAAGTCAAGCAAGAATACACGAGGAGGTTAAATAGAATTGCTAATTTTCCTGTATGCCCATTGATCAGTCGTGGTTATTTCTGTGTGTTTTCATGTCCCAATTATTAGTGCTGCTATGTTTGAAACCTAAAAAAATTACAATAAAAGAGTCATTTGAATGTGTGCCAGTTGAAAAAGGACAACGTAGCCTTGAGGTTACTGTTCTTGAAGTACAAATGCAAGTGCAGTTTAAATGTAATGAATGTTTCTATCTCAATTTCCCTTTTACACGATGAGTTTCAGACCTACCCCCCTCTGGGTGAAAAACTGTTAAATTTCTTCCCTCCAATCCTTTAACCAGTTACTTTCAATCAATACCATCTGGTTTATGACCTCTCTGAGAAGAGAATTGGGTCCTTTCTATTATATTATATGAGATTTCATATAATTTTATACACCTTAACTAAGTCTCTCCTGAGCCAAGTCTGTTCCAAAGAAAATATCCAACCTTTCCTCGTAAATACAATTTTCCAATCCTGGCAATATTCTTGTAAATCTCCTCAGCGCCTCTGTTTCAGTACAATCACTTCTTTCCTGAAATGTAAAGAGTTAGTTTGACACTATTACATTGAAGCTTTTGTCCTGTTGAGGCACTTGGTTCAATGATCATAACATTGTTCACGACAAGTAAAATTTCACCAAGGATTCTTGAATTGAAGAGTGCACCTTTTGAGCTTAGAGTGCAAGCCAAATATTTTTCTGGTGCAAGTTAATAGTTGCTCAACATGCAAAATTACATCAAATGGTATGGAATATTAATTTCATTTTACTTGCACAAAATTCAACTACATCTAAAAGGTCTTCAAGAACACTGATGTTCCACCTTCGGTATTTGTGTTCACTTAATAGTCGAATTTAGTTTATTGTCACGTGTATCGAGGTACAGTGACAAGCTTTTGTTGCGTGCTAACCAGTCAGTGGAAAGACAATACATGATTACAATCGAGCCACCCACATTGTACAGGTACATGATAAATGGAATAACGTTTAGCGCAAGATAAAGACAATCAAGTTCAAGTGAGTTTATTGTCATGTGTCCCTGTATAGGACAATGAAATTCTTGCTTTGCTTAAGCACACAGAAAATAGTAGGCATTTACTACAAAACAGATAAATGTGTCCATATACCATGATATAAATATATACACACATGAATAAATAAACTGATAAAGTGCAAATAACAGAAAGTGGTTATTAATAATCAGAGTTTTGTCCGAGCCAGGTTTAATAGCCTGATGGCTGTGGGGAAGTAGCTATTCCTGAACCTGGTTGCTGCAGCTTCAGGCTCCTGTACCTTCTACCTGAAGGTAGCAGGGAGATGAGTGTGTGGCCAGGATGGTGTGGGTCTTTGATGATACTGCCAGCCTTTTTGAGGCAGCGAATGCGATAAATCCCCTCGATGGAAGGAAGGTCAGAGCCGATGATGGACTGGGCAGTGTTTACTACTTTTTGTAGTTCGATTCAAGTCCGATTTTAAAAAAAAAAGAAAAAAAAAAGTCCAAGGGTCATCAATGAGGTAGATAGTAGTTCAAGACTGCTCTCTAGGATGGTAAGGATGGTTCAGTTGTCTGATGACAGCTGGGAAAAAACTGTCCACACTTTAGCCACAATTGTGATGCTGGAAGACTGGAAAATAGCCAATGTTGTTCCTTTGTTTAAGCAACAGGGACAAACCAGATAATCATAGGTTGGTGACCAAAGATCACCAAGGCAGTAATTATACATAGGGTACAAGTGTTATCTTGCAGGATCAAAGGTGTGAGGATTTCATACCAGCAGTAGCCCAAACTTTATCTTTTTGAAGAGATCCTCCTTCTGCTGGACTTATTTTTCCATTGTATTGATGTCCTGATAACAACACAGGATACTGATTTACTTGTACGTATGTAGCTCTGGAAAGCCAGGGAAGTGTCCAACCATCCAAGAAAATGACCCTGGTTCAAGAAAATTAGTATGATGGGTGATGGGTATATCAATGATTAATTCATCGATAATGGGATAATTTTCTCTTTAATGGGAAAGCAAAAACCTGTGGTTGGTGGAAATCTGAACTGACATAAAAAAAGTTAGAAATGGAAATACTCGGCATCTGTGGTAAGAGAAACTGTGTTGATGTTGCAGGTTAACAATTTGAAGATTTCTCTTTTAATTTGGAATTATTCTTCTAATCTTTGAAGATAGAAAGCCCATGAATTCACGCAACAGAACAATATACTTGGGCAATTCTACAAGGTCATAATTGTGTAGATGGGTATAACAGTGGCCCAGGGTGTACTGCAAAATTAAGATGATCCCAGAACTGAATTGTGATCTGTGCCAAACTTACCAATCTCAGTAAGTCGGATCTGGTTTAGTTTAGAGATAGCGTGGAGCCCCTTCGACTCACCGCGTCTGCTCTGACCAACGATCACCCATACACTAGTCCTATCCTACACACTAGGGACAATTTACAGAGGCCAATTAAACTAGAAACCACACGTCTTTCAGATGTGTGAGGAAGCTGGATCACCTGGAGAAAACCCACCCGGTCACAGGAAGAACGTGCAAACTCCGTGCAGACAGCACATGTAGTCAGGATAGAACTCGGGTCTCTGGTGCTGTAAGGCAGCAAGTCTACTGGTGCGCCACCATGTTGGTGTTAAGGAGGATGCACAAATAATTTGAGGATCTCAAGAGGATGACAAAAATACTTCTGATTGTTGTCCAGCAGCTCCAGATGTAAACACTGGAAAGGAGATGTGGAAAGAAAAGTTATGTGTTAAGTATCCTTGGCCTGCAAGGTTCACAGTTTAAGCTCACACTTGGAGGATGATCATTTGGCAAAAGTACTGCAAAGCTAACAGCTAATATGAAATTATGCCAAAAATGTGTCACACCCTTCAGCAGGAGTTGGATAAGGGAGAAAAAGAAAACAACTGGACATAATCAAAATGGAAAAAAAAAACTGCTTTCCACGCATGATTTAAAATGTTGCCCTTATTACCCACACAAACTATGATTTAATTTCTGTTACTTTCTAAAATGCGTAATGTGACTACGACCGAAAATGGTTTCACATCTTTGGGATGTCCTGAAGCAGTTTACAGCCAGTGAAACACTTTTGAGATGTCATCACTGCTTTATAAAGAAAACATGGCAGCTAATTTGTGCACGGCAAAGCCAACCAAAAAAACAGCCAGGCCATCTGTGTTTTTGAACTGGAAATATTGGTTGGTTTAATTATGTTACTTCTGTATACTTTTGTATGGATGTCTGTATCTACTTCTGTATATATATCTGTATCTAAATGGGAAATGCCTGAAACAATGGCAGTGAAAATGCGACTTTAAATACCCTAAGACGTAACATAGTAAATGTCCTATTGTCTTATGAAAAAGCTTAGGGAAACCGAGATTGTTAGCACCTGCTTTTTTTTTTGCCCATCAAGCTCCATAAAAATTGTCATAAGCATTTTAAAATAGTGAATTTTGTCAGTGGCCACAAGGCATTGGCAAATAGGCAATGGGTGCAGGGTAGGCAAGATGTTCCCATTTTCAACTTCAACACTCCACCTACTCTCTGCACAAATGAACATGCCTTAGGATGGACATGAACTAGACTAAGTGGGACCCGTTGGGTCCCATGTTCACATGGGAGAGCTGGTCCCCCAACGCAATATTCCACCTCTCCACCAATTCCAATATTGGTGGCCAGTAGGGCAGAGAGTGGGCTTTCTGTGGTGCTAGTATGGGTGTTGTGGGCCAAAGGGATTTGTTTCCAGAGGGCTAGTATGGACATTGTGGGCCAAATGGATTCTTGGGCTGGCAGCTCAGTCACTCTGGCCTGGTGGGCTGGCAGCTCAGTCACTCAGGCCTGGTGGGCTGGCAGCTCAGTCACTCAGGCCTGGTGGGCTGGCCACTCAAAAACTGTCAGAAATTCTGCCCAAAACAGGTCAGAGACTGTGAGAGAGAAGAGGGAGAGGGTGGAGAATCAATTTTAGATCTTTTTCATCTTTTTTTTTGTAGATCACTGCATTGAAGGAGGAAAGTCTAGCCTGGCCTGGATCTCACAGGGAGCCAATGAAGGGAGGGAGAAAAATACTGGGGTGAGGTTTAATACTTGCAGGGGGAATACTTACTGATGGGCTGAAGAGATTCCTCCTGGGTTAGTACAGGCTTGATGGGCCGAAGGGGCTCTTTAAAAAAGAATCTGTGAAATCTCAGTGAAAGGCACTTTTTTGGACTTTTCCTGGCCTGGCACAGGCCTTTTGGGCCAAAATGCTGCTCCTGCGCTAATACGGGCATTTTGGGCAAAAGGGGCTGGTTTCTTGGCTAATAGGGGCTTGTGGGCCAAAATTAGTGCTTTCAGGCAGGCCAAACAACTTATTTCAATTTCATTTCAATTTCAAGCACTGGGCAGGCCAAACAACTCATTTAATTTCCATTTCCATTTCAATTTCAAGCACTGGGCAGGCCAAACAGATCATTGCATTTTCATTTCATTTCCATAGCAGTTTCAAGCACAGGGCAGGCCAAACAGGTCATTGCATTTTCATTTCATTTCCATTTCCATTGCAGTTTAAAGCACAGGGCAGGCCAAACAGCTCATTGCATTTTCATTTCATTTCCATTTCCATTGCAGTTTCAAGCACAGGACAGGGCAAACAGCTCATTGCATTTTCATCTAATTTCCATTTCCATTGCAGTTTAAAGCACTTCAGAATTGGAACTTTTTTAGCGTAGGGCACGCCAAACAGCCTTGGGACCAGGACACTTTTCGTAATTCAGAGAGTCGGTCTTCAGAATGGAATTTTTTTAGCGTAGATTTAATGGCTGGCCTCAGTGGTAGAGTGCTCGGCTCATATCCGCAAGGTCGCGAGTTTTGCGCCTTGATCCCTGCAGTTACTCGGTCGCGAGTTTGAGTCTTCAATGTCTCAAGTGCTCATTGATTGTCCCTGGGATAGCAGGGGGCGATCAAACATTTCATTTCCATTTCCATTGCAGTTTCAAGCACAGGGCAGGCCAAACAGCCCATTGCATTTTCATTTCATTTCCATTTTCATTGCAGTTTCAAACACAGGGCAGGCCAAACAGCTCATTTCATTTTCATTAAGGGCTAACAAATCATTTATTGCAAGTACATTGCAGACTCACAGTTCAGTTGACTCACAGCAGACTCAGAGTTGTGGCCTCTCCCTCGCGATCTTCCAGAGTGACTGACTCGCGTCCAAGCATCCGGGGTTTTATTGTCCTCTCCCCACCCTCCCGGAAGGGGTGTTACCTTCACCATGGTGATTGACAGGCGAGAGGACAAATCAGCTGATCTCAAGAATTTTTAAGCACTCATAACCTTTTTATTTTTCATCGATCGTAAAAATCCTCGGGGCTGTCTCGGCAGAGGAGGACTGTGAGTAAGATGGCCAAAAATCATAGCGATATAGGGTAGCATTTTTTCTAAAATAGCAAGATGAGACTTTTAGTTATATAGATATATATAAATATATTTGCTTCTTTTTACAGTTATGTTTCTTGCTAGTTTCTACAGGGAATGGTGTGATGGCTGTAGAAGAACATTTTGCAGATTTCACAGCTTTTCATGAGTGTGCGGTAGGCATTCTTCTTAAATCTGGCATATCTAGGGGAATGAGCAAAGCAAAAAGAAGAATGTTTCCTGGCAAAAGTTTATCTCATTAGGTTGTTAAGAAAACACATTTTCTATCTGAAGATCAGCAGGGGGAAATTGTGTCACACCACTGCATTCCATTAAAAAAAATTCTGACACCAGTCACCATTGCATCTGATGCCACAGTGCAGGGAAAATACTGCCATGTGGGTGGCAGTGTTAGCTACCGATGAACTCTCGTGTGCCTGACTGAGTATCCAAGCGGAATTATTTGTAAAATGTTGTGATTTGTTTTGCACTATTGTGCAAAGAAGAACACTGGAAATACATTTGCCAGCTATATGGAAAGCACCTGAGAAGCAGGAGAATGAAGAACAGCTTGAGGAAAAGAAAGTGGGATATAACAAGTAACCTGGATGTCCTTTTTCTGACCTTGAGTACACTAACAACATTTAAAAGACACATGAATGCGTACATGCATAAGAAAGGATATGGGCCAAATATGGGCAAATAGGACCGACATAGATGTGGCATCTTGGTCAGAATGGACAAGTTTGCTGAAGAGCTTGTTTCTAAAATGCTCTGGCGAGTACATAACCTTAGTTTACTGAGGACTATCATCTTCGCTGGTAACAGTCTATGATCGTGATGGACTGGTAACAATAAGGGAACGGTTGAAGTGGGAAGGGAATCAGGTATGTGCTCCGTTGGTCTCCCACTATTTTGTGAAGTGAATCACCAGACATCTAAATAACATTGGCTTCCACCAGCTGCAGGAGGCCACTGACTGGGCATGTGTTGCTTTGTCGGTGGCTTGTATGGTTCAGCAACCAAGAAGGATTTTACTTCTCAATTATCCAGGTGGTGCTTGGTTTTTGTCTGACCATTGCAATGTTCTGACTATAGTCTTTTCTTATGTGCTGGGTCAATCACTGCAAACAGGTTATTTGAGCCTCACCTCAGTTGCTGATACCCCACAATTATCTACTCTCACTCCACTCTTGGTCTCTTGAAGAAACAGGGAACTGCCTTTGGGATTTCTCCATCAAGACCATCATATAATATCTGGAAAATCATGCAGCCTGCTCTCACCTAATTTGTGGTGTTCGTCAGTTTTTCTGCATTGGAATCACTGTAGAATTCCTGCTAATATGCCAATTAACTGCAATGTATTTCCAGTTAAGATTAATTATAATTAAATGAGCAGGCAGCACAAAATTAGTGTACTGCCTTCATTGCAAACAATAGTGTGGGGTAGTGGCATATCATCCATCACAATTCCAACTTACTTTTTTGGAGTCTGTCAAATTTATGTTTTAGGGGCCATATTTATCATGAAATTTTAATTTGGTGGTATAGTGGGGAGATATCTGGCAGTATTAGCGCTAAAAAGCAATAGTAAGATACTGTGTTCTTTTACTTTAACATTAATTTATTTTATTTTCTCCCCTTTCTAACAGAGGCAGAAGCTGTTACGAGAGATTGAAGACCGAAAGCTTCCCTATTTAACGCCCAAAGATGAGAAGTTTGAAGAGCTGGTATGCTAATATGCTCTGAAACATAAAGTGCACTTAATTATTGCATACAGTGTCCTCCATAATGTTTGGGCCAAAGACCCATCATTTATTTATTTGCCTCTGTACTCCACAATTTGAGATTTGTAATTTAAAAAATCACATGTGGTTAAAGTGCACATTGTCAGTGACTGCTTGAAGTCTGCGATTCATGGACATCACCAGTTGCTGGATGTCTTCTCTGGTGATGCTCTGCCAGGCCTGTATTGCAGCCATCTTTAGCTTATGCTTGTTTTGGGGGCTAGTCCCCTTCAGTTTTCTCTTCAGCATATATAAGGCATGCTCAATTGGGTTCAGATCGGTTGATTGACTTGGCCACTCAAGAATTGATTATTTTTTAGCTTTGAAAAACTCCTTTGTTGCTTTAGCAGTATGTTTGGGATTATTGTCTTGCTGTAGAATGAGCCGCCGGCCAATGAGTTTTGAGGCATTTCTTTTTACTTGAGCAGATAGGATCACGTGTTCACATAGATCCCTTCGAGGATGCCACCCGGAGCACTGAACTCAAATATCATACTCACTCGTCCCCGGCCTACTGACAACCCCGATCCTGACAGTGAAGCCCAGACTCAGAAGGTGCGTGGTCGTGCGGGCGGCTTTGCGCAGGATGCGGAACAGCCAAATCACCTTCCAGGTACCTGAGGTGGGAGAAAATGCTGGAGAAACTCACTCCAGCATTTTCTTTCTACCTTCGATTTTTCCAGCATCTGCAGTTCTTATTTAAACATTCCAGGATTCCAGGTACTGGATTCCTAGGTGCTTAGAGCTCTCTTATACCTACATTAAGGAGGCATTTAAACACCCCTGAGCAATTACAAACACATGTAAAGCCATGTGTCCCAAACATTGTGGTGCCCTGAAATGGGTGGACTATGTATAAACACAGCTGTAATTTCTACACGGTGAAACCAAAATGTATAAAAAATACCCGTTAATAAAATCTGACAATGTGCACTTTAACTTCGTGATTTTTTTCTATTACAAATCTCAAATTATGGAGTACAGAGTCAAATAAATAAATGATGGGACTTTGTCCCAAACATTATGGAGGGCACTATATATTACACCATTGCTCAATCACCATTACCAGACAGAATGAGTTTATGACATCAAAAATCAAGTTTTTTTAATTCAAATTTAATATAATGCTGAAAGAAAATATAGGGTACGCATTAAAACTGGAAATGGTTTCTGCTGGAATTTTGACATTGCCTCTGTCAAGATAGATAATAAGGCAGGTGATGCTTAATAGGCTCAAATACACTTCTGCTTCCTGAACACTGGTTTATAAGTTCTTACTTGGCATTGTTGGTCATTTGCTTTATAAATGGCTAGGTTATTCAGGCATGTTTGGCTGCAGAATGGTGCATCACAAAGTAATAGATTTATCGAATGGAGGACAGAAGAACCTAGACACCAAATTGTTATTTAGTCTAACTTTGGGGTTGAATAATCCAGCAACGAAAGTCTGAAGAGTCTCAGAAGGTAATAGTTTAAACTTAAATTGTATAGGTTGTGTTTGTGGTAAAGGTTTTAATGTATGCTGAGGGTAAAAGCAGATAACCTGATGCATTCTGAATTCCGACATTTACAATCAAGAGCGTAGCCGGTTGCAAATCAAAACACCCCTCACTTGTATCCACCCATCACTCGCCAAGCTTTGTTCCACCCTTCACTAATTTTCCAGCTTTCTCTACTGTAGTACAATCAGTCTGAAGAAAAGTCCCGACCCAAAATGTCGCATGCCTATTCCCTCCAGATATGCTGCCTGACCCACTGAGTTGCTCGAGGAGCTCCTCGACAGCTCTCCTGTTGCGGGGACTGCCAATAATGAGTTCTGAGTTAAACCGGAAAAGTAAAGAATAGTGTCAGATTTGGCTAAATAAATGGGTCATTATAAATACTATTATATGGATGTATGAACATAAATAAGTACAACAACATGAAACTAATGCGACCAATAAGTTTCCATGAGTCTGTTAAAATAGTTCTACATCAACTCCACCTTCTTGAGCAATACCTTTAGGGTCTAACTATCTATCAATTCCTATCTTCAATATATTTAATAACAGAGCTTCTAGGGCTTTAGAAAAGGGTGGAGACTTACAAACAATTACAAGTGAAAAAATATTTTAATTTAGTGAAGCACAATACCAATGCCTGCTGTGCATTATATATGATTATATATAGTATAGCATTATATATTTCAGACATTGTAATAGCAGGATCCTTAACATTTTGGCTTTGATACCACAGCAAAATATTTACAGATGCTGCCTGGTTTTCTGAATATTTCCAGCATTTTCTGTTATCTGACTGGTTGTTAAACAAATGAATAGCTCTTACCCAGATAAACCCGTGTTGATGCCTAATCTGATGGTTTGTTCTAACATTTTCCATTTGTATTTATATTTTTAGGTTGCACTATATTTTTTTAATTGTACAAAAGTTGTTGTGGAAGTAGATAGATAATGCAGATTATTTTGAACATTTTCTGATTGTAAATTTGTGTTTTTATGCATGAAAGTGTAATATTGAATGGAATGTTCTTATTATCTACATACTGCTGCTATAAATGTGCCAATTATGCTGATTAGTGAGTTGCTTCACACCACTCGTACAAATAGTGGAATTCGCATTACGTGCTTTGAATACCTTAATTTTTTACTACATCATCATATCATGCATAGGTTATGTAGAGATTCTAAGTCTCCCCTTGCATTTTAACATGTATCGAGAGAAAAGTGAATTATTCTAAAGTTATTGGAAGATTTCTATTAATACAAAAGTGTAATGAAAAACATTTTCCCTCTGTTTAGTCAAAGGCTAAATATTCCAAATTACACTTAAGACAAGCCTGCTGTGTACCTGACGATATTCATCAAAAAGTTCAGCAAGGATTGACAACTCTGCAAGATTACAAATGTTTTGCACAAGATCTTGTTCAAATAAAAGGCAAAGATGTTCTTACGCCCGTTTATCGACTACTTGTTGGAAATCCAGGCCACACTTATCGTTACTTGAATACAAGGCTGTTTGCGATACCTTGGCCTTCCCATGGTGTTGAGGTGAAGTACAGCAACAATGAAATAGGTAAAGCCTGCCAAGCTATTAAAGATCTCAATGAATACTTACATGCGGAAGCAGTGAAGATTTTGGTAGATCATTATCCTGCTGCGGATGAGGAAATAGGATTTGTGGAGAAAGCAACAACTTCTTTAAATGAGGACACTGAAAGCGGGAAAGGAGTTCTTAACAATCAAAAAATCAATATTAATACTGTGTTAAAAGATAGAACTTCCTTTAATGTGGCTCTTTTGAACTACATGGACCCTTCAAGAATGAAATACCTAAAAGAGGAACCTTATTTTGATATGGGAAAGATGGCTGTGAGTTGGCATCATGACGAGAACCTGGTGGAAAGGTCAACGGTTGCAGTGTACAGCTACAGCTGTGATGGTATGTATGGAGATTTACCGAGTTACTACTTGCTGTTTTAATGTTTCCACCCCCTGAAGCTTGCTTCACGCACAGAGGCTGCACACCTGCAAACTTGTAAACTAATTTAGATTTACTGTTTGCTAATTGTTTTAGAGTGCTGCAGAAATGTTAAATCGACATGTGTGGGCATACATGTTTCTGTATTTTATGGAATCCATTTTGTTTACATAAGTTGCCCTATACTTTTTATGCATGCAGAGCTTGTGTGTACTGTAATTACCTAACTGGGTGGATGCCAAGAATATAAAATCTGTAACAAAAAAATCATTGCTGGGTCCCTCAGGTACACATTTCAACTCGTATAAATGCTTTTATTGTCATTGACATCATCGTTTCTCTATTGGAGTGATTTGTCAAAAATGAACTAGCTGTTGCTGCATGCTGATTTTATTACCATACACTTCACTTTCAAGATACTACTGGGGTTAGCTTTGAACAGAAGTACTCCGTTCAGCTTCTGCCATTGTTGTAATATGCTTTCTTTGCTTTCTGTTGTACAAACCCAGACATTACAAGTAAATCTTTGAGAAATGATAGGCCACATTATACATGTAAATGAATAGAATACAGTTTTAGTTTTATATTATCTTCATATTCAGTGATCATAATATTCTGGCTTGTTATATGATAGTCTGCAATTATCTGAGCTTTTAAATTCCTAACTAGGGTGCTCTGCTTGAACTTTGGGTTTTAGCGATAAAACTTTTTGGGGGAGGGGAAAAAACTCCCCAAAAATAACCCTCATTTTAACAAGCACATTCCAAATGTGCTGGGTTTATTAGGAAACCCCAGGAAACCTTGATTGAAATTACTCTTTTTGATTGTAGTGCTGTATTTTATTGGTGCCATATTGGGAACAGTGTTGCAGTTGGGCGATGTTTGCCAAAAGTTAGAGAAGTTTTGTCGAACAGACATCCAGTTAGCCCACAGAGGTTTGTTGCTGTATTTGTTATGCTCCATTATGTTAAAGTGCCTTCAAAGCAGCTTTATGTGTAGATTTTCTTTAAGCACTACGGTGAAATTAAATTCCAGGTTTTCCAAACAAGAATTTTTAACCTAATCACGAAGAGGCTTGCTTTTTTTTGTGAGAGGCATTTTTTTAAATTTGTGTGCTCTTAGATCAAACTGTAGAGTATCCAGGCATAAAAGTCATTTGGGCTTGTCATTATGTTTTTTATTTACAGTCAGGCATAAGTGAAATCACTTGACAGATTACAGTGCATATGTTAGACAGTTGGACATTTTGATCTGCGGTTTCTGCAATGCACGGAATCCCTAATCACTTAAGCACCAACTAAATTCATTAGTCTGCTTTATGTAATCTGCTTCTGAATATGGGGCTTGTCTGTAAAGGAGGCATATATTTTACTGAAGTTCTAATAAATCATTTTTACTCAACTCTTGCCCTTTCTCCTTTACAGATTTAGGACCTGCTTTGGATGAAAGCAACAAGAACTCAGTTGAGGGCAGAGACCCAACACTTTGGCATGTTGGCTTAAAAATAGCCTGGGACATTGAAACACCAGGTCTGGCATTGCCACTGCACCCTGGCGACTGTTACTTTATGCTTGGTAATTTTTGTTTAAGCATTCTACCTATTTAGCTTTCCCATTTCCCATGAGGTGATCTAGGTGTTGCTTGTCAAATAATTCAGATGTTGCCTTCATAAAATCTACAGGCATTGTCATCCTGTTTTTATTTGAAATGAAAATTATATGCGGACGGTATCATTTATGAAATTGTGCTTACAGTATGCACTTACCTTTAAAACATCTGATATCCAATCTCTTGAGGTAAGAGGATAGTATCAGGCGATGTTTGGGATTTTTTCCCAGCTAAAAAAAAAACAGGAATTTGCATTGTTTATTGAGAAATTGTAATTTTCTGATCACCTTTGAGTGATGTGTTTTACACCACTCTCAAATAGTCTAAAATTCAATTATAACATGCTTTTACCTATGTAAATATCTTCAGTAAAAACAAAAGTTAGTACCATTAACTAACTAATTGTTAGTACAGTGAACTAACATTGTTAACCTGTTATTAAGTTGGAATAACCCTGTTTAATTTGAATATCCTCATACAGTATATTTAGTTAGGACACAAGACAAAATCAAATTGTCTCACCGTGCCATAGTATAGGTGGAATATTTGCTCTGAAACAAATGGTAATTTGAACTACTTGGTTTTTTATAAAAAGGAAAACAGTTTCACTTAATTAACAATAAAATATTGGTCTGCGGAGGAAGTGTGCACTGGGTCCTGCTGTCTCAGATGCAGGTTCCAGCGTGTCTGATACATGAGTTGCTCAGAGTGAGCCATAAATTCACACACACACACTAAGAAGGTGTGTGAAAGGTTTAATGCATACTGTGCCCAGAAGTCTAGTTAAATAGGACTATTATAGGTTCAGTGTTAAAGAATGTGAATATTGTCCTCCTAAATACTTGGAACAATGATGCTTCATCTAAACTTGCCCATGTTGACATTTGGTCCGTTAGAGAGGAAATCAACATAAAGAGGTTTAGAAGTGATAACAGAGTGATGACTACATGCTTACCCTGGTTATGACCTTGTCGTGGAGACACTTACGCTATCAAATGTCAGCCACCAGTTAAGTTTTATGTATCAATACTTTCTAACAACATGGGGAAATGAACGTTGGATTGATTTTGGATTCTTTTTGATTAAGCTTGAACTTTGCAGTGAGTTCAAGAAAGAAAATAACGACATCGTGGAATAAGGCAAATGAGTCCTTATTTAGGAATCAGGCAAATGTGACACCTAGTCGATGATTTGAATAACTAGTGTAACCAAAAACATATGAGACATTTGTAGTTCTAAAAACAAAACATGTTTTAAAAAATATATTTTTCCACCCTAATTTATGGTTTCTGACATACTTCTCTGATTGGGAGGTGGTGCTGACATTTGGGTTACATTTCAGCTTGTAATGGATCACGGGATTCATTACCATTCAGGCCTCACTTAATATTCGTCTTAATTGTGGGAATGACTTTTGCCCAGAGAGAATAGAGGCAAAAGATATCCACACAGTAAACCTGGGAATATTGGTTTGGGGATGTCTAATTAAATTAAGTGCAATGGCTTTTAGGTCTTCTCAACATGTTACCTGCGTTAACAGATTGCTGTCCTTATCTCACACTATTTGTCATTCTATCCCTGGCCTTTGTCCAGCCATCTGCCTATCAAAAAAATCCCTTCACCTGTATCCACCGATTACCTGCCAGGCTTTATCAAGCCCCCCCCCCCCCCCCCCCCTCCCCCCGGCCTTTCCCTCCCCCAGCCTCCTCCACCACAATCAGTCTGAAGAAGGGACGTCGTCCAAAACGTTGCTTATCCATGTTCTCCGTAGATGCTACCTGACCCGTTGAGTTACTCCAGCACTTTGTCTTTTTCTGCTGTTTTGGTTAACTGGCAGGCTAGCTTCCTGTCTGGTAAGAAATCAGCTGAGGAGCATTTGTCAATTATGTAGGAGCTAGCAGATAAGTGAAGCTGGAAGACATGGAGGAGGAGGAGGTGGAGGATTTGAGATCATGTTTGAGTGGGCATGCGTGGGGGAGTATGAGCTTAGGATTGTGGAGGTGATATGCACAGGGATTGATGATTGCTGACAAGGGGAGGGGGTCGAAGATCACCGAGGGATTCTGAGAACAGGAGCACAATGGGGCCTGAAGCTCAATGTAACTGTGTGCATTGGAGATGAAAGGTGAGAAGAAAGATCACCATGATGGTGAGGGTAGTATGAGGTGAGGGAAGTTGGAAAGCAGGAGGAAAAAGTGAGAATCTATTGATTTCTGGGTGGAAAGCATTGAATGTTCATGGGGATGGAGCAGGGCCGGAGTCACTGCAGGATATGCAACGCTTATGTTTAAAACTCTGAGGGGGACTGCGACATTTTAAAGAACATGTAATTATAAAAATGGGTAGCTATTCAGTACTTATAGTAGAATTATATGGTTGGCGAGAAAGAAAAACATGTCAATCTGGTAGAATATTTCAAAAGTAGCTCTGGGGAACAGAGACAAGCATTGTCAACCCTACAAAGGCACTTATCCCGTTGATCTGACCTCTTGCCTTTTACCTGGTGAGTTTCAAGATCTAAGGGAGTTAATAGGTTAAAACAAAACATGGTTAAATGAAACTATACACCCTGCTTGAAAGAAATTTAACTGATCAACTTGCCTGAGAAACTTGGAAAATGGGCTCGAGACTTCATATGAAGCAGAGTGGTGTTGGGAAACCATTGACTGAAAAATATCGTGTTTGCTAAACTAACCTTTGAAATGGAGAGTCAGGGAAGGGAAGGCAAAATAAAAGTGAAAATAGGGTGGGAAATGGCAGCAGCAGTGATAAAACGTAGAGCTCCATAAGAATAAGAAGCTACACCTCTCAATGCTGGAGCAACTTAGTGGGTCAAGTCCCTTCTTCTGATCCGAAAGGTCACCTATTCCCTTTCTCCAGAGATGCTGTCTGACCTGCCGAGTTACTCCAGCTTTTTGTGTCTATGTTCATACGATGTATTGGTATATGTTATTAATAGTTCAAGAATAAAGCTTTTCCCACTGAGAGTAGGGAAGATTCAAACAAGGGGACATGACATGAGAAGTAAGGGTCTGAAGTTTAGGGGCAACATGATGGGGAACTTCTTTACTCAGAGAGTGGTAGCTGTTGGAATGAGCTTCCGAAGGTGGTCAGGTTCGTTTTTATCATTTAAAAATCTGGATAGATATGGATGGGAAGGGACCTGCCGAGTTATACTCGCAGTATATGGGACTTTTTGTTGTCTATGGACTAGAACGATCGTATTGGTATATGTTATTATTGTTATATGGTTATTCAAGTTAATAAGTTTAAAATAAAAAGCATTGTGGTCTCGACCCTGAAACATCACCTATTCCTTTTCCCCAGAGATGCTGTCTGACCCTCTGAGTTACGCCAGCTTTTTGTATCTTTCTTTGGTTTAAACCAGCATCTGCAGTTCCTTTCTACACATCATATGAAGATGTTGAATGGATTTGCATATTTTCTCCTCATTTACACTGTACTATCTTATTTTCTCGATTGATTTTTTTGAGTCATACCTGTTGGAAACCTAGTTATTTGCATTTGCCGAAATGTGTAAACTGTAAAGTAGCGTTGTTACAAAACCTACCATCAGTGGCGCTGCAGATCTGCCGCTGCCTGTGCGTGAGATTCTGGTGGCTTTTGGGGGGGAATTAAAATACAGATTTGTATTGGTTGTTGGAGAGGGATTTCCTCGGGCTGCTAGCTGATGAAGAAAAAACGTTCGCGCTTCCGTTCCCGTTTTTGTTTTTAATTTGCTGGACGATTGCATCGCTGCATTGAAGTTAAACGCGACTTCTAATGCCTTCAATGCCTTCAACATCAGGACAATCGCAATATCAGGACAAAACAAAAGGTATGTCGTTTATTTAACATATTACCTTGCTTTTTGGTATGGCCATTTTAATCTTATGATGCGAAAAAAATTATTTAGGCCCACATACGAATCGGCCGTATCTTGCCTGCCGATATGGGCTTAAAATTTATGGCAAAGGCAACATTCCAATCGGTCACATCCCAGAAACATCCACTCTCAAGATAATCAAAATCATTATTTTTTTTGCACAATCATGTCATAAGAACATCTAAATCATCTATGTTTTGTGTTATTGTCTATCCATGATCAACATTTTCATATTAAATATCCACAGTACAGTTTTAGTCAGATGTATTGTGCAAAAAAATAATGATTTTGATTATCTTGAGAGTGGATGTTTCTGGATTAATTTATGGGAATCAAACATTAAATTCCTTCCATTTGGCATATAAATTCGTGACAAAGTGAGATTTAAAAATCATGTTATATTGTGAATTCTTGTGTGAATGGGATCAGTTTGTTATTTGCTATTTGGATACTTAAGCTATTTAAAAAGTTTAGCCTTTTCTTAAGAAATGGGTAGATGTTTAGTTCTAGTAATTGAATTTAGATTAATTTAATTGATTAGATGAAACTGATGAATATTAGTTTTTTGTTGGGTATTTACTATTTGTTTTAGCGTTTAACTTTATCAATTCTACCTTTTTATCTAAAACTGCAAATAATAACTTGTTTCTGTTAATGCTGTTCGGTGTTTTTTTTTCTTTACATTTTAAACAGATGTTTCCGAAGAAGAAATGCAAAATTGTCAATCTAAATGCCCAGCAAAAGAGACTGATTTAGACAGCATTCGCAGAGATTATCCGAATTTGGACTACTCCAAATGTGATGATCTACAAGGACATTCTTAATGGGAAAGTAGTGAGCAGAAAGGCATGTCATGCGTGGTTTGAAGAGCAAAAACTTATAGTTTACAATGCCAAAATTGAAAAGTTGAGGAAAAACAAGGTGTACAGAGTTGCTTATTGGTTACAATCTGAGGAGTATGATGATGTTACTGATAATAATATGCCAATGTACCAGCTAGCAACTGATCTTCTCTATAAAGACTTGGTCTTTTGCTAGAAATTGTAATTTCTTTACCTGTCTGTTACAGACACAGCATATAATACAATAATATTAAAGTTCTGATCTTGAGAATATCACATTTTTTAATTTTCAAGGCAGTGCTGGTGTTTATTACTATTTCCCTCACAACTGTCAATTTTGTAATTTTGCAATTAGGTACTAACTAATTATATGCTTCCATTTCAGGTCATCCAAGTAAGATGTTTCATATTTGTTTCAGAATGCTTCAATCTATAATGTGAAAATTTCATTCAGTTCTCGTAATTGTTAAGAAAGTTATAGGCTTTTGACTGTCCTCGATCACAGCTTTTGTGTTAAGTCAATGGAAAAGCAGTAGGGAACAAGATGTTAATTTCCGAGTATGAAAATGACCATAACTTTTTTAATACTGAAGATATGAATGTGAATTAGGTATCACATTAAACTTCTTTTTATGGTTTATCTGATGGGATAAATTACAGGGTTGATTTTTAAAATCTCAAAATTTTGTAATATTCCTATGTAAAGTTACCAAATGTTATCAATAAAGCTACTTTAACTGAGTTTTACAATGAAAGGTATGAAGATGCCAATGTGGGAGCAATTTGAATGGATTATTTTACGGAATATTGATACTCTGCGAGAAACTAATAAATATGTTTAACAGGAAAAATCTGGTGGTCATTTGAAATTTCACTTTTGGCTCAGTCAAAACTAAACCTGTTTGTTTAATCTATTCACAATATTTAGAATTTAAAGCAAATATAAATTCCTGTTAAATATCTCACTTTATGCAATTCATTATGAGTAATAGCTTAAGTTGCCTTAAATGATTTTCACACTGCATTCCACACCTTTCCCACACTGTAAATAGTTTTTATTGAAGTAATTATAACTCATGAATGCTGTATATATTTTTTATTCAAATTATGCATTTTTCCTTAAGATGTAACATCTGCTGAAACGACTACGTTTGCAAAACTAAACTCAAGGAACTGTAGATGCTGGTAGAAGGGGGCCATTTAGCCCATTGTATCAACACTATATCTTTGCTTCAGGAATCTAAAACCAATCCCACAGAGTTTGTTTCTTCCTATAATAGTGCAGTTTCCGCTGCTTCAAACATTTGCCCATCTTTCTCTTAAAAGATCCAATACTCTATGTATCCATATAACCCTATAACTGTGATCAACACCCCAATGATCCTGCTTAAGAAGAGAGGTTGAAAAACAGTTCTTCATTTCTTGGCAGCTTTAACAGCTCTGATAGAAATCATTTCCCTGTCAGAAATATCCCATCAAAAATAAATTCTTAATATACTGGTGAGGCTCTGGTGTACATCTTTATAAAGTTCATACAGGAATGAGACTGTATGTACAAATGTACATGTTATTTTACTATTATTCGTTAAATATATCACTGGCCCATATTTTACTAACAAATTGTGAGGCAAAAATGCTGCTTTAATTTCAGTTAAGGGAATGTTATAAAGAGAAATCTGATTTGAGAGTACATTTTTTTGTGAAGCTGTCCAGCTCGGCAAATACATAAACTGAACTCTATTGAACTTGCTGTATCTGCACAGCAGCTGCAAACTAAATTCACAATACAAAGTTATATACAATACGAAGTCGTAGAGCAGTACAGTATAGAAGCAGGGCTGTATAGTGTAGAACCAAGCTGACCAAGTTGCCTAACTGAGCAAATCCCAATTTTCAGTGCTTGCCCATATTCCTCCAGACCTTTCTTATCCATATACCTGTCCAACGGACTTTTAAATGTCATGGTTGTACCCATTCATACTATTTTCTCTGGCAGCTCCTTCATATAAATGCCATCCTCTGCATAAAAATGTTCACCTCGTGTCTCTTTTAAATCTTTCCCCTCTCACTGTAAATCTATGTTTAGTTTTAAACTTCCATTTACTGGGGAAGAGACTATGGCCATTCACTTATCTATTATTCTCATCATTCTATAAATCTCTATGTCACTCTCAGTCTTCCAGAGAAAAAAAAGTTCCTCTCCATATAACTCAAACCCTCCAGATACGGTAACATTCTTGTAAATCGTTTTTGTACCCTTTCCAGTTTAATTACATCCTTTCTATAGCGCAATGGCCAGAACTGTTAGAGTAGTCCAAATGTGGCCTTACCAATACCTTGTCAGCTGCACCATGATGTCCGAACTCCTGGACTCAATACGCTCACTGATGAAGTTGAGTGTGTCAAGTGCCTTCTCAGCATTCTGTCCACCTGTGGCACCACCTTTATGGAACCTCGTACCTACACGGCAAGAGATAGTGTGCCCACTATCATAAAGGATGCAATGGCGTTCAGGTTAATTTGGTTTATGACATTTTGAGTGCAATACTCAACCTGTGACTGATGTCTTTTGCCAAAGGCATTGAGGCAAATGAAGGAAGATTCTACAAAAACTGCTACAAGTCCCCAGATAGAATCTTTCATAACAGATATTATTTTGTATTTGTCGGAACAAGGAGCTGTAGATGCTGGTTTATAAAAAAAAAGATACAAAGTGCTGAAGTAACTCAGCAGGTCAGGCAGCATCTTTGGAGAAGGTCCTGACTCAAAATGTCACATGTCCATGTTCTCCAGAGATGCCGCCTGACCCACTGAGTTATTTCAGCACTTTGTGTTTTTCTTGTATTATTTAGTATTTGTTATCTTGAAAAGTAAAGACACTTAGAAACATAGAAACAAGGGGCAGGAGTAGGCCATGTGGCCCTTTGTGCCGCACCACCATTCAATATGATCATGGCTGATCCTCTGCATGAAATGGAAATGAAATGAAAATGCAATCTGTTTGCCCTGTCCTGTGCTTGAAAGTGCAATGGAAATGGAAATGAAATTAAAATGCAAGGAGTTGTTTGGCCTGCCCTGTGCTTGAAACTGCAATGGAAATGGAAATGGAATGAAAATCAAATGAGTTGTTTGGCCTGCCCTGTGCTTGAAATTGAAATGGAAATGGAAATGAAATTAGTTGTTTGGCCTGCCCTGTGCTTGAAATTGAAATGGAAATGAAATGAAATGAGTTGTTTGGCCTGCCTGAAACCACTAATGTCGTCGCACAAGGCCCCTATTGGCCGAGAAACCAGTCCCTTTTGCCCAAAATGCCCGTATTAGCCCAGGAGGAGCATTTGGGCCCAAAACGCCCTTGCCAGGCCAGGAATAGTTCAGAAAAAGTGCCTATCACTGAGATTTCGCTCACTTTTTTTTAAAAAGAGCTCCTTCGGCCCATCAGGCCTGTACTAGCCCAGGAGGAGTCCATTCGGCCCATCAGTGTATTCCCCCTGCAAGTAGTAAACCTCACCCCAGTATTTCTTTCCTTCCCTTCATTGGCTCCCTGTGAGATCCAGGCCAGGATAGACGTTCCACCCTCTCCTCCTTCTCTCTCACAGAGTCTCTGACCTGTTTTGGGCAGAATTTTTGGCAGTTTCTGAGCTGCCAGCCTACCAACCCTTTGTGACTGAGCTGCCAGCCCACCAGGCCCGAGTGACTGAGCTGCCAGCCCAAGAATCCATTCGGCCCACAATGTCCATACTAGCCCTCTGGAAACCAGTCCGTTCAGCCCACAACACCCATACTAGCGCTCCAGAGAGCCCCCCACTGGCCACCAATATTGGAATTGGTGGAGAGGTGGAATATTGCATTGGGGACCAGCCCTCCTGTGTAAACATGGGACCCAACGGCAACTCACTTAATCTAGTTCTTTACTATTTTGTGATTTTGTAAGCTACTTTTAAAGTTCAAAGAATTTATTAGAAGAGCCTCGGACAAGATGGTTCTGAGAGGACCATTCTAGCTTAAATGCTTTGATAGTCTAATTTTCTGTTTTTCTTGAAGACATGCTTCCTATTCATTTCAAACAGACTTAAGATTTCTGTGTTGGCCAAACTTAAACAATGCCTTGATTATGCAACAGTTTGGATTAATATTTTAACCATTGAGTTTATATGTCATCTCAAACATAGTTGGTTTCCACTGGCTTATTCATAAATTGTACAATTATAAGCTGAAATTTTTATTTGATGCTGAGAGAAAGAAGTTGATTCTTTGTCGGGCAATGTGACTTAAGTATTCAATTATTTTACTTGATCCCGTGAACTGTCAAGTCTGTCTTCCATTCACTGTCGGAGGGATTCTATCTTTTTTTCTGTATCAACAAACTGAGTCTCCATATAGATCTTTGATGTCCGTTTGTCAGTTAGTTTGTGATCTTAATATTAGTTTATACGATCCAATAAACATTCTTTTTGAACTGTAGCGTGCCTAAATACAATTTTTTTGTAATGAAATAAGGTCCTGCTTTTAAATCTACATGGGTTTTAGTAAGTATGTGTAATAGAAACCTCATCTGATGGTGAATAATCTACTTTTGCAGACTTAATCAAATAAAGCTTTAAGCTGTATGTAAACTGCAGTTTTGACTTTCTAGTCGGTAGTTATGTTACTGTTTCAACTGATAATGCTTTGAGTACAAGAAGATGTGGCCTTTATCTCCCAATAAGGGACATGCAGGGTGAAGCTGAGACACATGGCAATCCATCCAGCCCCCTGTGTGTGTTGCCGATTTTATTTTCTGCCTATTTCAATATACTGCCATTGAACAAGTTCACCATTTGCTTCATCTTCACCTTTTATTTCATCTGTCGCCATCTGGCAATATAAAAAGCCGTTCATCAATAGGGAATATCTATCTGATTGAATATTCCATAATGTGACTACTGAAGAAGACCAAGATAGAAGGAAAGGTTCTCACCTGATATCCTTCATTGGTCCTTTTTACTCCCCACTTCTGACAAAATATCTTGGAACTGAAATGTTATTTCTTTTTTCTCTTTCTATAACTGCTGTCTGGCCTCCTGAACGTTTCTAGTATTTTCTGTTTTTGAAATAATTTGATTTAGAAATGAAGGAACAAATGAAATATTAATAATTCACCTTTGACCCCAGTGTTATTGAGTGACTGAAAAGCATTCACAAATAGGCGTTGATCATCAGAATCTAATCTGACTTCATTCACATCAGACAGGCTCGATGGAACATATTGCAGAAGGTGATAATTAATTATTTGGGATGTCTGATCATCCACTAATATTTGAGAGAGATCTGATTTTGCTAAACGAAGTACAGTTTTGTCCTAATGAGGTTAGTATTGGCCCCTAGCCTTTTTATTTAAAACATTACAGTGCAGTCTGAATGATTCCTCCGCATTTCAACACAAAAACACTTATGTCGGGCCGAAAGGCCTGTTACACAGTTGTGAGTTTGTTTGAATGTTGGCCTCCTTTCATTGCCATGTTAAGTGCGACTAAATGTTACTTATTATCTAAGTGCATAGAGCACTTTGGGGGTAAATAGACAGTGTAGATTTGCTTTGAAACAAAATTTTAAAATACCAGAATGATGGTCTATTTGACAGCTAAGTCTTTTGATCATTAGAAACATTTCAGGATTAGAGAGATTATTAAATAATGTTAGAAAATGGAAGGCAATGTCTTTTACGTATATTTTTCGTAGTTATTAAGTCGTCGAGTTTATTCGTCATATACACAAACGAGATGTGCAGTGAAATGAAAAGTGGCAATGCTGGCGGACTTTGGTTGTTTGTTTGTTTGTCTTTTTGCACAAACAAACTATAAACACAATCATAAACACACATATTCTTTTACATAATAAATATTGGAAGGAAAAACGTTCAGTCTAGTTAGTCCCTGGTGAGAAAGACATTTACAGTCCGAATGGCCTCTTGGATATATTGAAATATTGAATGGCCTCTGGGTTATCAATCAGACTCTGAGCATAGAGACACAAGGAACTGTAAGTGCTGAAATCTTGAGAAGCACCAAGTGCTGGAATATCTCTGGATCAGGCAGCATCTGTGCATGGAAATGATAGTCGATTCTTCAGGTCGGGAAGTTTCTTTTCTGGGCATTCCTGATACGCACCTGTATTATAACAATCCATTCACCCTAGTTGATGTGACAAATATCCTTTCTTCAATCATATTCTGTGCACAAACTAAATGCAAAAATAGTCTTTTTTTTGCATCATATTCACAGATTGGGAATTACTAGAATGTATGATTGAAAAATGATTTCTCGTCACATAAACATGTCATTGTCTCTGTCAGCTAGCAATGCCAAATTGTAGAATTAATACATTTCATTACACTGACAATATTATAAGAATAATTAGCAAAACTAGAATATTTGATAACTGCAAATAACCCTAAGTGAGTAAGTGAGAGTCTTTGTGAAGTAATGTAAAACCACTGAAAAAATTATACAAATTGGTCGCAGTTGAGAATGCGAAAAGAAGAGATACAAGTATTTAGTGTCGAGACCCTTCTTCAGACTGAGAGTCAGGGGAGAGGGTGACTCAGTCTGAAGAAGGATCTCGACCCGAAACGTCACCCATTCGTTCTATCCAGAGATGCTGCCTGTCCCACTGAATTACTCCAGCATTTTGTGTCTATCTTGGAAAGAAGTATTGGATAGATATATCATTATGCTTCTTCACTGCATTGAATATTTCTGAATAGAGGATTGCCCAAGTACAAATTTCTCACTGTAAATGAGGTTATTTCCCCCCTGTAATTTGATGATGATTGATAAAGTGCCAGAGTGAAATTAAGGATCAGATTCATTTTTTAGAATACATTTTAACTACATGCCTCCTAGCCAATTCTGATGCTTTCAGTATTCCAAACATTTTCAATTGATTTCCTGCTCGAACTGGTCCTACAGGTTCTGGATTTGTATTGAACTATGAATTTTGAAGTATGAGTTTTGTTTGATTGGTCTGTCATGGGCACTGTATAAGTACCTAATTTTCTATCTGCAAAGATTAAATTTCATGTTTAATATTTTTACATGGATTAAGTATGATTGTGTTTTATAATCTGCTCTTAGATGATCTTAATATGACCCATCAACATTGTGTGCTGTCTGGAATGCAATCTCGATACAGCTCTACCCATAGAGTGGCTGAGGTAAGATTGGATGTTAAACCATTTTGGCAATATTTATACTGTGTTATTGATGTGTTTTTTTTTTTGACCAAGTAACACAATTGTGCACTATATGAATATTAAAAGTTGCATCTGCAGTCTACAATTCTGAGGTCTCCTTTCTCTCTCAGCTATTGTGACCCAATACACTATAAACCTGAAAATTGAATAACAGATTATTTTGATACTCAGGTGCTTTGTTCAAGATTAAATTGTGTGTCACTGAACACATGACACAATAAAGCTAGATCAACTATTTGTTCAATCTGTGTAAACATCTACTTTTTATTAAACTGTTCAAAGCAAGGATGGAAAATTGAGGTATACAAAGAGATTTTTAATGTATCTATGACATGGATAAAATAATGTTTCCTTAATACTTATTACAATTTGGCTTAAGACATTGTTAACTAGAACTAAAGGTAAATTTAAATTGTGGTTGACTTCTGTATCAAGCAGCTGATACATAGATTGGGTTCCTACAAAATATTAACATTCTGAGGGCTTAGCCATTGTAATCGTCCATCCAAAAAAAATCTATTTGGTGGGCTGCTGTTGTATACGAAACTATGAAGGGCATAGATAGATATGTACTAAGAATCTTTCTTAATACATTCTTATTCCTCTAGCAAAGGTGTATAAAACCTTGGAGCACAAGTTTAAGGTGAGGATTTGGAATTTAAAGGGGATCGGAGGAACTTTTTGTTTTCACCCAGAGGGTGGTCGGAATCTGGAATTCATGCCTGAGGGAGTAGTGCAAACATAGACTCTCGCAACTTTTAAAATAAGTACTTTGGCAAGCACTTGAATCACCAAGGCATAGAAGGACATGGGCCATGTGCTGGAAACTGAGATTAGTATACATGGCTACTTAATGGTCGGCATGGGAATGGTGTGACTCAACGGCCTGTCCCACTTGGCGATTTTTTTCAGCGACTGCCAGCATCATTGACTGACGTATCAGGTCACCGAAAAATTAGCGGCGTGACGCGGCGTAACGACGTATTGACGCGCAGTGTTTTTTCAAGTGTCGCAACTTTTTTTTGTCGCCGCTGAATTTTGAAATGTTCAACATCTTTTGGCGACACTGATATGATGCCGGCAGTCACCGAAAAAAACACCAAGTGGGACAGGCCCTTTCACTGGGGAACAAAGTTTTGCATGACCCTGATGCCTGTTGAAGGCATATTTACTACCCTCAAAGTAATCATCCTTAAGATAATATGACAACGTAGTTTGCTATAAATTCTCTCCTACTGTTTTATTTTTGGTGCCATTCTCATTTTTGCTTCCTCTCCCTTTCATTCCCATTTAAATGTACGCTTTCCACCATGAAAACAGGCCTAACTCCACTGATGTTCCTAAAAATACTTGATGATGGTCATCCCCCTAGATGTGCATCAGCACTTGCTTTTTCCTTTTTTGGCCTGGAAACCGGAATCCCAAGAGTGAATTACAGGCCAAGCGGAGAAATCAGAAAGCACGTGTACAGTCGAGGGGATAGCCTGCTTGATTGCTCTCAAGAGGACAAGCTCGAGTCCTTCCATTGAAGAAAAGAGAGATGGAACTTGAGGGAAGAAACCTTCAAAAGAAAGCTGTTATTTGACCACCAGCAATTATTCAATACATTTGACAGGCTAATTAGGAACTGCAATTTTCCAATCTCAGCTGTCCAACTTCTTTCCAGTAGAGGCAGTTATAACTGGTCTGAGCATGTTCATGAACATTAAGTAACCACCGTGTGAACCTGAAGTTCTACTTACCGGGTTCAAATAAATCCTTCATAATAACATTTTACCAAAATAATGTAAGTAGATTTAGTGCTCAGCTTTGACATTTAACTGTCAGGTAAATTAACTGAATCTAATTTAAATAGATTATGAATGATATTAAAAATCTGTTTCAATAAAGGCTATCTATCTATCTATCTATCTATCTATCTATCTATCTATCAATTGGTAACCTCAAAGTTTAAAAAAAATGTGGTTACTTTTAAATTAGTCAAACTTTATTTGCTTATTTAATGTCATGGAAACCAATACAATTTCTGATATTGTAAATTCTCATCTGGGAAAACTGTCTTCAGATTATTTGAATTTGACAACCTTGTATTATAGTTGGTTATCTAAAAATATAGATTCCAATTGAAGAGGTGGAAAAGTTATTCAGGAGACAGAAAAGCCGGAAATCCCCAGGGCTGGACAATGTTTTCCCCTCTACCCTCAAGCTCTGTGCTGAACAACTGGCACCGGTCTACACAGACTTTTTCCAATTGGTCCCTGCAAACCTGCACTGTCCCCTCCTGCTTCAAAGTCTCCACTATTGTTCCTGTACCCAAAAAGCCAAGGATTACTGGTCTTAATGACTGTCGCACTGACCTCTGTAATCATGAAGACCCTTGAAAGACTTGCTGGCCCACCTGAAAAAGATCACAAACACAGCTGGCGTCCTGGTGCCATCGCAACAACCTGGAGCTCAATGCTCTTAAGACAGTGGAATTGATTGTAGACTTTAGGACAGCTCCCCCTCCCCTCACCCCATTCACCATCAACACCACAGTCACATCTGTGGAGTCATTTAACTTCCTTGGAACCATCATCTCCAGGGACCTTAAATGGGAGGCCACCATCGACTCCACAGCCAAAAAGGCCCTCCTGCGGCAGCTGAGAAAACACAATCTGCCACAGGCAACGATGGTCCAGTTTTATACTGCCATCATAGAGTCTGCCCTCATCTTCTTGGCCACCAAGCATGACATCTGGAGGCCGCAGAGCATCATTCGATCAGCCGAGAATGGTGTTGGCTGCAACCTTCCTCCCCCATCGAGGAACTGTACCCTGCAAGGGCCAGGAAGAGAGCGGGTAAGATCATCTCTGACCCCTCTCACCCTGGCCACAAACTCTTTGAAGCACTTCCCTCTGGAAGGCCACTCCGGACTGTCAAAGCCACCACAGCCAGACATAAAAACGTTGCTTTTTTCACATGAGCAATAGCTCTACTCAACAGCCTTGTTTAAATTATGATGTTTTATTTTTAATTGTCTACTGTATATTGTGTTGTTACATGCAAACTTGTATGTTTACTTACTTGGTTAATAAAACTTATTCTATTCAATTCAATATATATAATGGACCATGGGGAGGAGGGGGCATGGTGTCTGTTATTGCCGATTGTCCGTTATACCGAGTAATTGTTATTGTATGTCATTGAAACAAAGAACTGCAGATGATGGTTAATACAGAAAAGGAGACAAAGTGCTTGAGTAACTCAGTGAGTCAGGCTGCATCTCTGGAGAGAATGGATAGGTGACGTTGGGACCCTTCTTCAGACTGATTCAGTCTACTCCAGCACTTTGTGTTGTTTCACCTTAAAACTGGGTGCCGCCGCTGCTGGTCTGCACCAGTGAGCCCTTCATCACCATCTACCACAAGGTACAGTTGAAGCGGCTGTTGTTGCAGCTCATGTTGTAGCCCCTGGCCTTCAGCTCTTTCTTCAGGTCACCGCTACCAACAGGATGTGCTCAGTCATGTGAACCACAACAACAGCCGCATCAACCATGCCACACAGGGTGAAGAAGGGCTTGCTGGAGTCACCTTGTGATGGGTGTTGTTTGAGCGAGGCAATAAACTTAGGTGGTGCGAGCTGGGGAGGTTTGCGAGCTTGGTGCGAGCTGTTGGTGTGGGCACATCCGCTATAACCAAACTTAATAAATCAGTTTAAACCTAACTGTATACAATTCCAGGTTTATTTCCAGCCACCATGTGTTTTTTAGGTGTCAAACTTCCTATAAGAGCCCACCTTCCAAGTTTTGCCTGGTTTGTTTATTTTTCTTTGAGCGCCTTATGTTTGTGCTAATTATTGTATCTACGTTTCCTAGTAATTTCCATCAAATCAGTCATAGAATCATACAGTGTGGAAACAGGCCTTTCTTGCCCATCCCCATGTCCCATCAACACAACCTTTTGAACCCCTCCAACTAATATACCTTATAGGTGTTTTAATTTAAGTCTGGTGTTGGGGTGCAGCCCTTCACTCTTATAATCTTGGGTAAAGAGAGCTTTCTAACTAATCAATCATTCCAGTACATGTCTGTATGATTTTTAGCAGTGACAAAATTGGTTATGATAGTGTTCCTTTGGGTGGGAAGCCAACCAATCTAAGAAGGTGGAACCAATCTGTAGACAGCTCTTGAGGACTATCATGAGTTTTTTTCATGTATATTTCCTAAAGTACGATTTACTTAATCTAGCCCTCCTTCGTTGATAAATAAACTTACTGTTGTATCACGTTAACAATCATAGCTTTAATGTATGCTTGGTGTTTTTCCAGATGCATTCTGACACCAGCAGGAATCTCATCCCCACATCAAACCTATTGAACTAAGAATTTTATATGTTTTAATTAATGGGGTCACCCTTCACTCTTATAATCTTGGGTAAAGAGAGATCAAATCAATCATTCCAGAGTACCATCCCAGGAACCAATCTGGTGAATCTTAGCTACACTCTTTCTATAACAAGTACGATAATTTCCCTCCTGAGATAAATAAAGTTGTATCTTATCATATATTTTTTAAATCAGAAGACCAAAATTGTGTACAATTCTGCAGGTCCAATTCTCATCAAGCCCAAAACAATTATGGAAGATATCTTTACCCAATACTTCCAACTCTAAAAGCAAAAGTTCCATTTGGCTCCCTGATTACTTGTCACACTTACTTTGTGACAAGTACCTGCCCACCAAATCTCCTTGAATTTTAACATTTCACAATCTCTCACTATTTAAAAGAATATTAATCAAGTTTGTTTTTATATATATACCAAAATGGGTAAATAAGATTGTTATTGGTTGAAAGAGAAGTTAAACCTTGGACCTAACTATACCTTGCTGAAGAGTTAAGAAAGAACTGCAGATGCTGGAAAAATCGCAGGTAGACAAAAATGCTGGAGAAACTCAGCGGGTGAGGCAGCATCTATGGAGCGAAGGAATTGCTCCATAGATGCTGCATCACCCGCTCAGTTATCTGATCATTATCATCTGTTTTATGTGAAAGCTATATTACAACCACAATTTCACATTGCAAAGAGCTGGAATGAGCTTAGTGATGTTATGAAAAGTGTCATAAGAACCTTTGTACACTTTTGTTTTCTTATGATTAAAGAATTAAATAGGTTTTGAGTTGCCTTGCAAGATATAAGGATACTGAGGACGTACCTGTCAATCCTAGGTCTACAGGTGAGAAACTGCTGAGAGGGAGGTGAAGTAGATTGTACCCACATGGTCACTTCTGCTGAGCTAATTGAAAAGTATTTTTGTCCGATTCATTAGCTGAAGGATGTAATAGTTGATTAACAGAAGGATCCATTGCAAAAACATAAAATGCTGGATATATTCAGCAGGTCAGGCCACGTCCATGGGAAGAGAGACGTAGTCAGCAATTCGAGTTGGAGACCCTTTGTCAAAACTAAAGGTCCATGATACCATAAGTCCATAAGTTATGTCCTATCTTCAATACAACTATGTTGCTGTTGGGATGAGAAATACTTGGCAATGCTGACAGAACATAACGTTACTGTTAGATTACAGACTAACAAGTGTTGGCACTAATTGTTAGAGGTTAGTGGGGAAAAATACGAATTATGCCTGGGTTCTAATGAAGCTTTTATATTTCCTTTTTAAACTTAATAACAATTGTTTTACGTTGTTTCAAAAAGCATTTTGGGTCAAGCGTACAGTATGAAAGTGAAACCCAAGAGAATATTTTTTAAACTTTAGCATTTTTTCTGGTGCCAAAATGTCAATTTTTTAAATATGATTTCATAACTTGTTAATGTTTACTTTAGTTCACAATTTCTGACATAGCTACTCCAATACCAGTTTATTAATTGATGACAGGTATGAATACTTTGTTTAACAAATTGCCAGCTGGAAACTATATTAGTCAAGTGTTAAAATTTACTAGATTTCTCTGAACTACAACCAAAGCGACCTTGATTGTTCGATTTATGTTGAAAGACTAAGATTTTTAAACTTGTATGATACCTTGAATGTTACTTTATTTGAATATTTACACTTAATTAATTTGTTGAGGAATGACACCAGGCTGCGTTGATACCCTCTTGCAGTAAGGTCTTAATGAGTTGTTATGCACTCATAACCCAGAGCCTGTTCCTTTTGATGTTTTAATTTTTTCCAGCAACCCGTTTTTATTTGAGAATCTGGAGTGCAGAGCTTGGTGGACCTTATTTCAACACCAGCAGCACAAGTTGAAAAAATAGAAATGAGTAGGCATAAAGTACAAAAATGTGGCAACTAACTGAAATTGTCTTAAACTTTCTTCATTGTCATTGCATACGACAGGACATATTTTGAGCAGTTTATGGGAGTTGTTGGACCTTGAAGATTGCATAACTGTCTTCAATATGTCTCTATAGTTGGCATCATTTACTCTTTACAGCATATTACAGCAGTGGAAACCATATGGCCCATTGCACCTGTGTAGGCTTTGAAAACACCATCCATCTACTCCATATGGAACTGAGTTGTTCTTCCATGTGACTTTCATTATGAAGACCATTCAATTCTGCATCATCGCCCACTATGAACGTACTGCAGTCCGTTACCCCTGAAATTCTGATCATATCATATGATGCATAGTGGCATAGCCGGTAATGCCTCACTTGTTCCAGAGATCCCAGATTGGATCATGACATCAGGTGCTATCAGTGTGAAGTTTGCATGTTCTCCCTGTGACCACATCGGTTTCCTCTGGTTTTCTCCCAGATCCCAGAGACATGTTGGTTTGTAGGCTAATTAGTTTATATAAATTGTCCCTCATGTGCAGGGAGAGGACGAGAGAATGGGATAACGTAGAACTCGTGTGAACAGGCGATTAATGTTTGGCATGGATTGGGGGGGCTGAAGGGCCTGTTTCCGTGCTAGATCTTAATAAATGATATCTGGGCTCAACTTTTTTCAATAACTTCCTACATATCCAGTAACTACGATATCCAGGCTTGTCCCGAGTGCCTTCAGAGACATTTAAAACCCCCATCTTAAACCTCCCATCTTGTGTTCAGATGCTCCGATTACCTATCCTCATTCCACATTGCTATTAAAACAAAAAGCATATATTTATAGATAAAATACACTTGTGTCCCTGTTTCTTGTTTTCTAACCTTTTGCTCTTAGATGTAATATTATGTCATCTTGATTTTGCTGAATGTGCTAACTTTGCTTCTGCCCAAATGATTTTGAAATCGGCAGAACCCAGAAACTAATTTACAAATTAATTTCAAGTTTTTCTCTTGACTCTAGTCAAAATCTGGTCAATATACAGTGAAATTATGTGTCTTACAGTGTTCAACTGGTACTTTGGACTATATCTTTGGACGATGTGATTTAGCCATGAAGAACCTGCAAAATGATTCAGTGCTGGGCATTTCCTCCCTAATTTCCTTAGAAGTTGAATTTGTGAGACAAACAGAAGAGATCCACAATGAGGTACGAATAATTCAGTTTATATTAACTGTAACTTTTCCATGATTACCTAATAACCGTCTACAGCAAGATAAATTGTTTGCAATTAAATGTACTATGTTACTCAGCTGTCTGGAGACAGATTGACAATAAATATACTGCACAGCAAAAATATTTCCTCCAGGCTTATAAAACATGGTTTTGTTAAGGCCCAGAGTAAATCCCTTGCATGAATATGAGATAATTCAAAGAACTGAGATGAAGTTGGTTAAAATACTTGTGTCGGAAGAAACTGCAAATGCTAATTTATACCGAAAATGCTGGAGTAACCCACTGGGTCAGGCAGCATTTCTGGAGAAAAGGAAAAGGAGACGTTTCGGGTTGGAATCCTTCTTTCTGGGTGTCAGCATTTTCTAGTAGACTTTGAGATGAAATTAACTGTTGCCCGCCCGAATGTCAATACTACGATACACAGGCTCTGCTTCCATGCAAGGCTCACCATTTTGGATCTCTCGATTTTGATTACCAGTAATTTGACATGAGGAGGGGAGTTGCGTGCCACTGATGAGCGTGACCTAATTCTGTCCCATTGCAATTGGGTCTTCATTTGCCTGGCATGATGCCCTATCCCAATGCTAAATGTTTTGCATGCCCATATTATCTGTCAAGAAAAGGTGTGTTAAGATTGCATATTTGCTTTTAGCACCTTACAGGCATCATTCCAACCAAAGATTTCAATAAAGATCAATGAATTTTAAAAGCCACATGCCCATCAATGTAATTAAAGTGAAACTTTTCACATGTAATATTTTTAATAAATGTCTGACAGAATATATTGCTTATCCTTTGTTTAATCTATTTGGTTTAAATTTTTTTATTGCAATTTAGAAACATAGAAACAGAAAAATAGACGCAGGAGTAGGCCATTCGGCCTTTCCAGCTAGCATCGCCATTCGATATGATCATGGCTGGTCATTTAAAATCAGTACCCTGTTACTGCTTTTTCCCCATATCCCTTGATTCCTTTCGCCCTAAGAGCTAAATTCTCTCTTGAAAACATCCAGTGAATTGGCCTCCACTGCCTTCTGTGACAGAGAATTCCACAGATTCACAACTCTCTAGACTTTTGATGCTGGTCTCTTACCTAATCGTACTTGGATATAATTAATGTTCATTATTGGATCTTGTGACATCATTCAAGTAACATACTGCCAATACAGAGAGACTGGTTATTTTGAGTCAAAGTCACTGAGAACTGTGCCTTTTGTGGCATGATTGTTTTCTTTGATAGAGTTGAGGGCAATTTCTACATAATGCTATGGCATGGCAAAGACTTGTTCATATTTGCTGTAGATATTGCAGCACTCAGCACCCTTAATGCACATCATTGTCTCAAGGTCTGAGAAGATCTAAAGGAACAAAAAATGATTACGTGAAAGGAACAAGGGCCACTGTCATTGTCGCTTGCAATCAAATAGCAGAACTTTCAGTGAGAACTTAGTAATTGTCGGAGATAAGCCGCAACGCGAGAACGGTGAACTACACTGCTGACTGATGGCCCCTTTGAGCTTTATTTTTCTCTGTGCAAGATTGTGTGCCCGTGACTACTACAATAAAATGACAGTATTTTTGAACAACTGTAAAGCCAAATAATATTGCTATCTAAAGTGCTTGAGTTTGAACTGCCACATTTACAACTGTTCAAATCATGAGCCTTTTTATATATTACTCTCTTTAACTTGAATTGAAGTTGGTCCTTGGACAGTGTTTAGAAATACGACAGAGTGCAGACTTGCACTGTAAGGTCACCAGTTATTTCTGCAGTTGGAAATGACAGATTGGGCTGTTGGCTGCAGGTTACCCAGGAGAGTCGCATTTCTTGATTTTTGATTTATTGACTCTTGGTGGCAAACGAGGCATTGTCTTTGGTATATTTTGCTTGACTTTACAATGAGTTCCGCCGATGGACTTTGCACAGTAAGCTCCTCATGCGTTTGAACGAGCGCTCGCATACAACAAGCTGAAAAAATTACCAAGCCCTGAGATAGTTACTACAAGGCATGATTGCAGAATGTGTTGTTATCTGTGTAGGTGGCTGGCGAGCATGTGGTCAGTAATAATTTATAATAAAATAGAAGATCTGCCACGTTTGATTGATTGGTGGACCCCTGAGGCAGCTGGACCATGCTTTCTGGACCTGGCCAACCTGCAGCTCTGGGGTATAGCTACAATCGTGCTTGGTATTGATTCTTCACTCATCAGTTACCACCTTGTGGTCCTCTGAAAATTAGCTTGTGCACTGCAGAAACATTTCAGCTGCTAACACTGAAAGGGGCGAGGGTAGTTAGATACAGGATCTGCTGTCGAGAATATTGGCCTGGAAATAGGCACAGCATGGGTAATGTATGTTGCAGCATGTCAGAATAAAACGTCAATTCAGCTGATAGTTTTGCAGGTATAAAGGAAATTAAATATGGATTACCTGTGCGGGTGGCCTTCATTCAGCAAGGTTTCTAAATAATTGTCTCAGCATGACACGCACACTAAATGCCATGCTCTCTTGTAGCTGACCTTCGATATTTAATCCTGACTAAAAACCCAAGCTTCCGCCTTTAATCAATGTTTGTTTCTGTTGTGCAAACCAATAGAGTTGTTCAGATACGCATGCTGAGTTTCACGATGCATTACTGTGAGCTCGAATCGGGGAAGTGTTATTTGGAGTTTATCCGTACACAGGTTTGTGAGCCTCCATGCCTGGTGTTTGTAATTCACTATGCCTTATGCCTTATGAAAACTGGACATTGATACTAAAATAGATTGGTTACGTTTCATATGATTTTAACTGAATCCCTTCAATCATTAGCCTTTCAATTGGTGTTGTAGAATTTCTTGCTGGCAGTAGTTAACATCAAATACATTTTGATAATAGATGGAAGTGAATCGTCCAGAATGCTTGGAATCATTTTATTTTATTATTGTCCCTAACTTCAATCATTTGTCTAAGTCATGAGTGCATATATTAAACCATTTTGAGACAATGCAACTAATTCCTAAATTCTGGATGTAGAGCAAACACACGCAGAATCTAAGCAGAATCTCCATCATTTTGGCAACAAAAGCAAATTGTTTATTTGTATTTACAGGCGGAAAAAAATAGTTATTGTGGTACGGTGGCCTTTGTTTCCTCCTTCCATTAAACTGTGGCCCATCTTTGCTATGTCATAACTTCCACCTTCCAGAAAGCAATGTCCAAGAAGTTTCCGGATCATTTGGCTTTTGGATCATCAACATATGGCAAATTCCATACCACAATCAGGCTATATGGATAGCCTATGCTCGCTCTATGATCGGTTGCACATGCCGTTATAATTAAAAAGTAACTACAGCCTCTCTACAAATCTTGTAGAAAACTGCACTCTAGAGACACGCAGAAATTTTGTGATAGAGAATGCATTAGAGCAAGTTTGTCCCTCATTCACATCATTATGTGAATTGATTAATTGAATGGAATTAATTAATTGAAATAATTATGTAACAATAAATTTAAAACTTCAAATAAATATGTGTATAAACATATTTAACATCAATATTGGGGCAATATGGTAAGCAGGGGGTGTTCAACGTGTTTAAGAAGGAACTGCAGATGCTGGAAAATCGAAGGTACACAAAAATGCCGGAGAAACTCAGCGGGTGCAGCAGCATTTATGGAGCGAAGGAAATAGGCAACGTTTCAGGCCGAAACGTTGCCTATTTCCTTCGCTCCATAGATGCCGCTGCACCCGCTGAGTTTCTCCAGCATTTTGGTGTTCAACGTGTGTTCCACCTTCTAACCAAGTTCTATGTTGTTCTAACCAAGATTATGACACTAAAATGGGTGGTATCGTAGACAGCGAAGGTTATCAAAAATTACAGCAGGATCTTGATCAGTGAGGAAAGTGGGCAAAAATGGCACACAACCTCATTTTAAGTGGGCTTACAATGGAGTTTAATGCAAATACTGTAAGTGTGAGTTGTTGCATTTTTAGAAGTCAAACCAGGGCAGGACCTTCACAGTGAATGGCAGGAGTACTGTGGAGCAGAGGGATCTAGGGGTGCATGTGCATAGGTCCCTGAGTTCTTACAGAGTTGTACAATAGCACTGGGTGTAATTGGGACATTAATTTGCTCTCTTGGCAGTCAGCATGGATTTGATGGTTAAAGTAGCTTCTTTCTGGGTAATTCAAAGTAGATAAAATGTAAAGTGAGTACTTTATCAAGAAAGTTTGCATATTAACAGTACTTATGGTTGAAATGTAAATTTCTGCTATAAATCTTTATCACTATCAACAAGATGTAGAAAGACAATTCACAACTGTGCATGATTATACTTCTATGACTCAACTTCTAAATATCTATTTGGATTAAATTTTCTTTGCTAATACGTTTGTACCACAGAATCAACATGTCTGAATCGTAATTCCGAATCAAAACATTGAACAATTGAACAGTACAGCACAGGAACAGACCCTTCAGCCCACAATATCCATGTCGATCATGATGCCATGTTAAACTAATCTCCTCTGCCTGCATGTGATCTCTATCCCTCCACTATAGGCACATCTATGGGGCTATCTAAAAGCCTCTGAAATGCCACAGAGGCTTCTTAAATGCCTCTTTTGCTTTGATAATTGGGAAATAGTCATAGCTTTAACTGAACGTTGTTAATCCAATTGTGTTTCCGTTTTCCCCCTTTTCACTGCAGGACTTCAAGGTCTGGAACCACCAGACTATGGAATAAAATTATTTCTGAGTGCACTGGACCAATGTTTGGGTGTGCCCAGATGTACAGCATTCTCTAGCATTATTCTTGAAATGAAGAAATTAGTCCTCCTGTAATCTTCAACCAATTGATTGTTAGCCTTGCTGCCAATCGCATATTTTTTGCAGCTGTGTTGTTAAACTCTTTCTGGTTCCAAACTATTCCTTGCCTAATGCAGCCCTCAAGTATAAAGAGCTTTATATCTTATCCAGAAATTCTTTGCCACACGCCAGATTGTACTGCTCCGACAGTTTTCCTTCACATATATTTACTGATCCTCTTTGTGTACACCATTAACTACGGATACATTCTTTAAATTTAGGGGCAACTGTTTGGAAATGAAACTCATACAGAAATAATAAAACATTGTATCACTTATCGCGGTCTACCACCATGCCAATACACCAGGCAATTTTAGCTAGTAAGGCATCTTGACAAGGTCACAAGGTAAGCTAGTCCAGAAAGTCAGGGCATATGGGATCCAAGGTGAGCTGACTAATTGGATCCAAAATTGGATTGGTGATGGGAGGCAGAGGGTAGTGGAGGATGGATGCTTTTCAGA
This sequence comes from Leucoraja erinaceus, assembly GCF_028641065.1. Taxonomy (NCBI): domain Eukaryota; kingdom Metazoa; phylum Chordata; class Chondrichthyes; order Rajiformes; family Rajidae; genus Leucoraja; species Leucoraja erinaceus. The sequence continues at coordinate 6,977,048 of NC_073393.1, forward strand.
TTGGAAGCTTGTAAGTAGTGGTGTACCGCTGGGATTGTTGCTGGAGCCTTTGTTGTTTGTGTTATATATTGATAGCATGGATACCAAAGTACAAGGTATGATTCATAAGTTTACGGATGACAAAATTGCAGCGCTGTGGATAACGAAGGAAGGCTAAGGCAGGATATAGATCAGATGGAAAATTGGACAGGGAATTCGCAGATGGGATTTGACACGGACAAGTGCGAGGTGATGCAAGTCAAACGGGGGTAGAGTATATGCGATAAATGGCGGGGCACTAAGGAATGTTGAATTACAGAGCGACCTAGGAGTTGAAATCCATAGTTCCCTGAAATTGTAGCACAGGTTGGTAAGGTGGTGAAGAAACATCACCTATTCCTTCTCTCCAGAGATGCTGCCTGGCACCCCACTGAGTTGCTCCAGCATTTTGTGTCTATCTTCGGTATAAACCAGCATCTGCAGATCCTTCCTGCGCAAGGAAAATGGCTTGTTAGCTTTCATGGTGCAGTGAGTTAAACATAAAAGAGTCAGGACATCAAGTTGCAACTTTACAAAACACTGGTAAAGCCACACTTGGAGCACTATGTGCAGTTTGGGTCACCACACTATAGGAAGGATGTGGTTGAGCAGAGCAAAGTACAGAGAAGATTCACTATTCCTTCACCTATTCCTTCACTCCACTCCATAGATGCTGCCTTGCCCGCTGAGTTTCTCCAGCATTTTTATCTAACTGAGAAGATTCACTGGTATATTTTCTGAATTTGAAGGTGGGATGAGGTCGGAAAGGTTGGGCTTGTTTTCTTTGAAACAAAGGAGGCTGTAGGGTGACCTGACAGAAAGTCTATGAGAGGCATATTTCTAATAGATGGTCAAAATATTTTTCTCATGATACGGATATCAAAAATAAGTGGGCATAGGTTAAAGGTGAGAGGAAGTATTTTAAAGGGGATAAACACAAAAAGCTGGAGTAACTCAGCGGGACGGGCAACATCTCTGGAAAGAAGGAATGGGTGCCGTTTCGGGTCGAGACCCTTCTCCAGACTTCGGTTTAAACCAGCATCTGCAGTTCCTCCCAACATATTTTATGGGGATTTGTGGGATAAGTATTTTTTAACAGCTAGTTAATATCTGGAACTCATGACCAGAGGAGGTGGTGGAATCAGATGCAATTATTACATTTAAGAAACACTTAGACAGACACTTATGTAGGGAAAGCATAGAAGGGTATAGTCCTAGTGCAACAAAGAGGATTACTGTAGATGGTTAAAATGGACGTAGTGGGCCGAAGGGCCCGCCTCCTTGTTGTACTGTGTGTATACAAAGATTAATGGTACAACGTGAACTTGCATCAATAGATTAATAGAGAAAAAGGAAGCTATTTTCAGACAGAATTTAGTGAGAATGATTTAGTGGGAATACTTTATCAATGGAAATTGTAGACAAGACATTGAAGTGTATTTCCATGATTGTATAGTTGTTCGTTGCATGTATCACTAATGTTGTCATGATGTCTCTTTGGACAAAGTTGTTTGCCATTACTAAATTTTTCACTAAAAATATCCAACACATCTATAATCACAGTGAATAGAGGAACAGTACAATCTGGCTTGGGCAAATGAATCTCTGAGGTACAGTTGTTTGAAGTCTATTTATATTTGAGGCTAGCACTGTGCTGTGTGTTGCAACGGATGGATGCAGTAATTTTTAACAATGCAGTAGATGTAGTGGTCCTTAATGTTTTGAGGGATTTGATCAATCTTACTTAAACAATGAATTTTAAATTCGGTGGAATTGTTTGTCCACATGTGCAATAGCAGAGTGTAATATTACCGTGCGTCTATAATGTGCTGGAACGTACCGGACTCGTGGACCATCTGCACTTACTTTGCCTGCTCACAGTGGCTGCACAAGCTAACCACCACCTTCCCCCCCTGTATCTGACAAGCTTCTGGTGAAGTGTACGGCTTCCAAGTGGTGAGTGGCTCCTCAGCATCATATCCTGACATGTTGTCTGCCGAATTCCCTCACAGCCTTTGACAGATCACCAGCTGGCAAAGGCTTTTTAACCACTGTTACATTTCTCTGAAAGCCAGAGACATTTTTTAAAAGCTATTCCAGTGGATTTTAAAATACCTAATCGCAAGTGTAATAAAACACTCAAAAGTAATTTAAAATAATTGAAGTTAAATTAAAAAAAGAACACTATTTATTTCTTATTTTACCGTTCGGAAGGTGCCACTTTGACCCATCAGTACATGCCAGCTCCCAGCAGAGTAATCTCGTCAGTCCTACTCGTCATTGTATATCTTTATACTCAGTCATATGCCTGGCAGTTCCATTTTGATACTTGTCTACATTATCTGAATTAGGGACAATTTCAATTTACCCATTTATCCCTGCAATCACAGGGTGATTAGTGCAGATGTCAGGGGTTATGGGGAGAAGGCAGGAGAATGGATTTGAGAGGGAACGGTAGATAAGCCATGATTGAATTGCGGAGTCGACCTGGGGCTGAATGGCCTAATTTTACTCCTGGAACAACTGAACTTATGAACCTGCACTGTCCACACCAGCAATACCCAAGGTCATGATCGAACCCCAGGTGTCAGAAATGTAAAGCAGCACTAATTGCCACACCAATGGGCCACAACAAGGTAAGTGGCTCCATTTAGAAGGACTGGAGTCACCTTTCTGATCCCAGGTATAAAGCTGAGCGCCAGATTCAAACATGCATACAGGTCTCTCTTTGTCATGTCACACCATTTGCTGCAAGACTGAATGGCAAGTCCAGCAGAGACGAAAGGAACTGCAAATGTTGCAATCTTGAGCACAACACAAAGTGCTGGAGTAACTCAGCGGGTCAGGCAGCATCTGTGGAGGGAAGGCGACAGGCGACGTGTTGGGTTATAACCTTTCAGGGGAGAAGTGGACTGACCTCCACTAAATTTCAGGTTTTCCACTTTTACTGATGCACTCTTAAACACAATGCGCAGTGAGTGGCTTGTAACTGGCAGCACAGTTAAGATGACTTGTTGGATATGTCCAGGGATTTGTAAATATTTAGGGGAAAATTTAGAACAGAAGAGTGGGGCGGCACTATGGCATAGCGGAAAAGTTGCTGCCTTGCAGCGCTAGTGATCTAGGTTCGATCCCGACCACGGGTGCAGTCTGCACAGAGTTTGTACATTCCCCCCATGACAGCATGGGATTTTCCCTGTGTGCTCCAGTTTCCTACCACACTCCAAAGACTTACAGGCTTGTAGGTTAATTGGTTTTGGTAACGATTGTAAATTGCCCCAAGCGTGTAGGATAGTGCTAGTGTATAGGGATCGCTGGTTAGTGTGGACTCGGTGGGCCGAAGGGTCTGTTTCCGTGCTGTATCTCTAAACTAAACTAAAAGAAACAGTTTGTAGAATGAATTAAGGAAATTACTATTAGCTATTTCAGGCATGCAGTGAAAGCATCAATCACTCTTGTCTGATTTAGTAAAACAAATAAAATTTATATACCCTTGCTTGAAACTTCAGAAATATATCCTTCTTACACGTAAAACATTTCTTCACCTAGTCTTCCGAAATTGCAAAGCAAAATGTTAATTCTATTCTGCAGGCAGCATTTATTTAACAGTGACCTCTAGGTCAGGATACCCTCAACACTGTTTTCACTTGGTGTGTCGAGGAGGAATCGGCAATGGTTCAACTTGCCTTTACTTTAATCTCAAGTGTTTAGATGAGCAGTACAATATGCAGGGAGTTGATGGGAATCATCAAGTTGGAAGAATAAAATGGAATTCCAGATTCAGGGACAGTTTCTTCCCAGCTGTTATCAGGCAACTGAATCGTCCTACCACAACCAGAGAGCAGTGCTGAATTACTATCTACCTCTTTGGTGACCCTCGGACTACCCTTGATCGGACTTTGCTGGCTTAACCTTGCACTAAACCTTATTCCCTTATCATGCATCTATACACTGTAAATGGCTCGATTGTAATCATGTATTATCTGTCTGCTGACTGGATAGCACACAACAAAAGCTTTGCACTGTACCTTGGTATACGTGACAATAAACTAAACTGAACTGAGCTGAATTAGTGTAAATGAATGCATGGTGATTGTCATGGATTCGGTGGGCAGAAGGAGCCGTTTGCATGCTCTATAAAAATGTGTCTTGAAAAACAATTTCATTACTCAGATTGGCTCTGCAGAAAGGGGACAAATTAGGTTATTGGAAAAGAGAGGCATTAAGGCATTATGGAAGTCCAGGTAGAATTCTTACAGTAGATAATTCCAGGTAGAAATTTTACGGTCAGCATATAGAACATTTTCACTCTCAACAGTCAAACCTGAATTTGAATGTGGACTAAAGAAGGGAATGGACATTAATCTCATCTCCAGTGCCCTTCATGATGTTTGGGACAAAGACCCATCATTTATTTATTTGCCTCTGTACTCTACAATTTGAGATTTATAATAGAAAAAAATCATGTGGTTAAAGTGTGCATTGTCAGATTTTACTAATGACCATTTGTATACATTTTGGTTTCACCATGTAGAAATTACAGCTGTGTTTATACATAGTCCCCTCATTTCTGGGCGCCATAATGTTTGGGACACAGTAATGTCATGTCAATGAAAGTAGTCATGTTTAGTATTTTGTTGCATATCAAAAAAAAAAAAGTAGCTTTTATTGTCATTCAGACCTCGCGGTCTGAACAAAATTTTGTGCCTTGCAGTCCTACATATAGTACAAAATGACAAAAACACACAATAAACACAAATTAACATCCACCACAGTGAGTTCACCAGGCACCTCCTCACTGTGATGGAAGGCAAAAGTTTTATATCCTTTGCATGCAATGACTGCTTGAAGTCTGCGATTCATGGACATCACCAGATGCTGGGTGTCTTCTCTGGTGATGCTCTGCCAGGCCTGTATTGCAGCCATCTTTAGCTTATGCTTGTTTTTGGGGCTAGTCCCCTTCAGTTTTCTCTTCAGTATGCTCAAAAGGCATGCTCAATTAGGTTCAGATCAGGTGATTGACTTGGCCACTCAAGAATTGACAATTTTTTAGCTTTGAAAAACTCCTTTGTTGCTTCAGCCCTATGTTTGGGATCATTGTCTTGCTGTAGAATGAACCGCCAGCCAATGAATTTTGAGGCATTTGTTTGAACTTGAGCAGATAGGATGTGTCTATGCACTTCAGAATTAATTATGCTACTACCATCAGCAGTTGCATCATCAATGACGATTCAGCAGCCATACATGCCCAGGCCATAACACCCCCACCACTGTTTCACAGATGAGGTGGTAAACTTTGGATCTTGGGCAGTTCCTTCTCTCCTCCATACTTTGCTCTTGCCATCACTCTGATATAAGTTAATCTCCGTCTCATCTGTCCACAAGACCTTTTTCCCAGAACTGTGGTTTCTCCTTTAAGTATTTCTATGCAAACTAACCCGGCCATCCTATTTTTGTGGCTGAACAGTGGTTTGCATCTTGCAATGTAGCCTCTGTATTTCTGTTCATGAGGTCTTTGGCAGACTGTGGCCATTGACAAATCCACACTTGAAGTGTGTTTCTGATCTGTCGGACAGGTGTTTGGGGATTTTTCTTTATCATAGAGAGAATTCTTCTGTCATCAGCTGTGGAGGTCTTCCTAGGCCTGCCAGTCCCTTTGCGATCAGTAAGTCCGAGCCACTTTCACTGGATGGAAATGTTAAATTCTGGAAGGCATCGCTATCAGATCAGAGGGCAGAAGAAGAAAGTTTAGAGGAGATGTGTGGGTCAGGTTTTTTACACAGAGAGTGGTAGATGCCTTGAATGGGCAGCCAAGGGTGGTGGTGAAAACAGATATGGAAATGGGATGGAAGATGTTTTTAGCTGGACCTGTGAATATGCAGGGAATATGGATCACATGCAGGTAAAAATAATTAGTTTAAGAAGGTGCCATATTCATCACAAACATCATGGGCTAAGGGACCTGTTCCTGTGCTGTGCTGTTTTCTATGTTCTGTGGTTAGATTTTTGCCGATAGTGGCAGCAAATTTAAGATCTTAAGTTAAATGAAACATTGTTTTCTATTTTGGAGGCCGATTATGTTTTATTTCTCATTTTCGATCTTTGCTACTTACTACCTAATATTTGATATTTAAAACATAGGTGATTGAAAAAAATATGAGAGATATCAGTGCTGATGTGAAATATTTAGTTCCCCGAAAGGAGTTTTATCTTTATACAATATGTTTGCTGTGGTTGGAGATTTCTTGTCTGAAGTGGAATGATGTTTTCTTGCTGCAGGTGGAGTTTGAGTGGCTGCGGCAATTCTGGTTTCAAGGAAAACGCTCTGCAAAACAGTGTGATTGGTGGTTTGGACCCATGGCTGAGCTGGAGAATGCCTGGAAAAAAATGGAGCAAATGGTATGTATTTCTTTACATCTTACTGGATCCAGCATGCAGTTGTAGATAATGATGGAGGATGAGTCTGAAGAAGGGTCTCGAACAGAAACGTCACCTATTCCTTTTCTCCAGAGACCCGCTGTCTGACCCGCTGAGTTACTCCAGCTTTTTGTATCTATCTTCGGTTTAAACCAGCATCTGCAGTTTCTTCCTACACGCTATTTAATGTCCTTTCCTCATGAGCTTTATTTAAAATAAAGGAACAATGTGCAGTTCAGATTGAAATATTTCAAGATATGGATTATTCCTATTATTAAAACAGTACAAACACGTTGAAAATTAGGACAAGAATCAAAATAGATGAAGAGTACTCTTTGACCTGTTTTGTTCTTTGTATGACACCTATGTGACTCCGATTGGAAAAAGTTTGGTGTCAACAGACCATCCAACAATCATAAATACATGGATTAAAAACCTCAGTTGAAGTGGCACAGCTGGTAGAGCTACTATCTCACATATCCAGAGACCCGGGTTCAATCCTGACCTCGGCTGCTGTCTGTGTGGAGTTTGCACATTTCTCTTGTGACTGCATGGGTTTATTCCAGGTACTCCAGTTTCCATCCACATCCCAAAAATGTGCTGGTTCGTAAGTTAATTGGCCTCTGTAAATTGCCACTAGTGTGTAGGGAACAGATGCGAATGTGGGTTAACATGGAAGCAGGTGATCAGTGGTTGGCGTGGAGTCAGGGGGCGAAATAATCTGTTTCTAAGTTTTATCATTCAATTCAAGACATTTTTTGGATTCTAATTTGCCTGTAACAATTGTTCCTGTGTGACACATTTGGTCAGGAGTTAATGAAATTATGACCTCTTTCGACAATTTTCACATTGGCAGCAATTTAGAGTTCATCGCCTCAGTGTCTGTGTGTTTTGGTAAGGTTTTGCTGAATGAGGGTCAATGGTCAGTGTAAATGCAGAATTAAAACAGCAGAGGACACTATTGCACCAATAGTGCATAGAACAACATCACTCACAAGATCAGAAAATCAAACTCTGCCACTTAACAACATGAGATTGTGACCTATCACCTGAAATAGTCTTGCTCACATTTACACACTGTCATCCATTTCCTGGGAACTTGTAAAATAATGAAAGAGTTACCTTGATTGATTGGAGTAGTTTTCAGGAAGAAAAATTGTTACAGAAATATCAATGGTAATTTTGATTTAGTTCAAATTTCCAATATGTGCACACGCTTCATATTTGTAATTTAAACTCAACCAAATTAGTAATGGACTCGAGGGATAATATTCAAGGGCTGTATTTATGTAAGATTATGAGAGCAAATGTAATTATTGAGGTTTCAATGATTCCTATTTCCCATAAAGATTTTGATCTCAAACTAAATAGGACAATATTTAAAAGATAATTGAAGAGTTTTATTTTATTCATTCTTGTTTTAGAATGTGTGTGTCTCTGGCAAGACCAGTATGTATTGCCAACCCAATGGTGTTGAAGAAAGTGAACTGCCAGCGAGCTGTGGCCAGTTTGGCTAATTTAGAAGGCAGCCAAGACCACACTGAGCAAAATAGTTGAGGAAATTATGATATGTGGTCAAGGGTGGTCTGTATATTATTTGTACCTCATTATGTATCTTTTTTCTATAAATGTAGTAATATTATGTAAATTGCAGATTGGATTGATCTAATGTTTTGGAAAGAACTGCAGATGCTGGTTTTAAACGAAGATAGACCCTAAAAGCTGGAGTAACTTAGCAAGGAAGGCGGCATCTCTGGTGAAAAGGAATAGGTGATGTTTTGGGTCAAGCCTTCTTCAGACTGAGAGTCAGGGGAAAGGGAAACGATGTATAGACAGTGATATAGACAGAGATAGAATGAAAGGACGAGAGATATGTAAAAAAGTAATGATGGTCAAGGAAAGGTGAAGCCCACAATGGTCCATTGTTGGCTGTGGGCTAGGTGATAACGTCACATATTCCTTTTCTCTAGAGACGCCGTCTTGCCCATTGAGTTACTCTAGCTTTTTGTGTCTATCTTTGGATTGATCTAACTTCAAAGTAGTGACTAAACAATTCTGATATAAACAACATACTATCAAGAAACTGATTGGCTTTGTTAGTTGGGGGACCATGGTATAATTCTGATGGGAGGGAAGATTCGTTCAATACATAAAATACAATCTAAATTGTGCAGCTACATAAAAGCACTGAGAACTTTTTTGCAGGAAGAGAGTCAGTCAGTCAAAGTGAATGCACATCCATGGGCTGATTTGAGATTCATGCAGGTAGCTAATGGAAAGGTGGTAGCCTGGTTGCAATATTTTTTGCAAAAAGTAAGTAGCTATTTGGATCATAGCATTAGCAGGAGACGAATGAAAAGCACCATTTGTATAACATTACCAAAAATGTCGACCGTGTCATACTATGTCAATGTTATCATGACTTTAATTTTGAAAGGTCTACTCTAACGATTGTCAGCAGGAGACCTCTTCAGGCAGACAAGACTAGCATATAGATATTTTAGTTTTTGGTAGTGTACATTTGCTATGTGCTTGTGAAGATGGGGTCTGCTATCTCCAAGGGAATTGTAGATCTTGCACGCAATGTCATTTGCCTTTGGCTCAATTATAAATCATTAAATTGTCAGCTTTCATAGCATTTTTGCTACTAATTTAGTAAGAATGTGATTCTTGTAATTTTTTTCCCCATTTTTACAAGTCTTTTACGTTTATTAGCTGGTTGTTTTTTGGAGATTGGAAGACAAATTAAAATGGTAGCTGGGTTCCTATTACGGTGTTTAAACAAACACCCTTTTTCTGAAAACTATCAGATGCCTGTAAAATTGTACGTTTGAGTTTAGTTTATTGTCAGGTGCACCGAGGTACAGTGAAAAGCTTTTGTAGCACATAAGATATATTAACATTGGGGAGAACCCTGTGATGTTGTGTCGTGCCTTATGAACGGGGATGTTTCATTAAGAAATGGCAGAGTAGTCACAGCAGAATCCCTGCTGAATGTAGAGTCTACATCACTTTAGATGCCTTGCTACAACATTATCCTTGTAAAAATATTGACTGCATTATCTGAATTTAAAATTGATGCTATCTGTTTTACTTTATGAAATAATTAAATGTACAAAGAGTTATCATTTCTTTCACTTTAGCTGCCTTTTTTATAAAATGGTCTTTGGTCAATGTTTTCCAATGACAGCATAATTACAAGGTATTTGTTGGAGGAATCCCTGCCACTGGTGGCGTCGAGGGAGTTTAGCAGAAGCATAGAAAGGGTTAATGAGTGTCTGCAGTTTTATCAGTTCACTTTGCTTGGACTGTCATTGAGAAATTCCTCCATGCCAACCCTGATGAAATCACAAGAATCACCATTTAAACTGAAACATCATTTAAGCGCAAGAGAATCAACTGGATTTTTGATGCAACGTGGTTCCTCTGAACCTTTTCAACAAAGATATATACTACTGACGAAAGTAACTAGTTAAAAGAACATTTGTGTGTCTGAGCATAAGATGGAATTACTAATATAATGTCAGCATTGGACAGCAATTTTTAACATATTTGCTGTCAAACCAGTTAGCTTGCCATGTAGTGCTGTGGGGATTGTGGAACTGCCTTCAAACAACCGGTGGGATGATAATTGGACTGGGTGTCCCATTTGTGCAAAGGTACAATGGCCATGCGGAGCTCTACATTGGATTTGCTCTCTCACAAGCATTTGGTACTTTTAAGCAGACATTCATTAGAAGAAGCCATTATGCTAATCCAGTGAGTTGCTATGTGATTGCCACATGCTGCTTTACATGCTTTTTTTCCATTTGTGCTACAGGAGAGGTTTAAAAGTTCACCATCTCTGTTATTGACCTACATTTGCTGAAATTTGAAAACCGTCATCAATCAAATTTACCACTGCTTTTTTCCCCCCACATTTTGCAGCCTCCTTAAAGTCTATGTTGGGTACTATGGATTGCTTCAGTAAAGTCAGTTTTGCAGGATGAATCCTTCTTATTATCATATTCACTGTACAATAATGGCAGTTGGTCTTGCCAGACAGCATGTAGAATATTAAGCAGCTATAGCGAAGCAGGTTCATGGATATATGAAGGAAACAAGATGGAAATTTAAGGAAGTAATATCAGAAATTAGTGAAAGGCAGTCACAAAAATATTGAGAGTCAAGTGAGTAAAACAAATGATACTAAGGCTTCACCTGACTGAATTTGAAAGGTATAGATGTATACATTTATGTTGAATTTATATTAATTGTGCCAAGTTGTGTTAGTTTTTGACTGGAAAAGTATACATTTACAGAACCACGGGTGATGGTTTTACCGTGATACCACATTGAAGGTATGTTGACATAAATAAAACATGTGGAGTGCTGCTGTAATGAATCGAAAGTATTTACAAAATCTCAAAAGGTAATGTGGTATAACAATGGTTGGATAAAGGTAGATTTTATTGTGGCAAATCAAATGCTGTCTCGTTTATACATACGAGAAATTTCTTACCATTGAATCTTTTTTTTAAATTGCAGTCAATCCTTCAGAAATGATTAGTAGTTTCCTCTGGAATCCTGGGGAAGAGATGAATGAGTACCTCAGTTTCATAGCTCCACATGGTGTGTCTCGATTATCTTACGAATCTTGAGTTTCTTGACATTTTGCTGATGCAAGCATGTTTTCTGTCACATAACACCTTAAGGAACAGTATTTGGTGAACTGCAGTGCCAAATATCAGAGAAAATTTCGACAATATTCTATATATGAACTATAAATATAGAGCCATCTGATCCTGAGGCAGACATGTTTCTGGAGTATCCCTGAGATAATGAGACCACTTAAAAAAACATTGAGCAAAACAAAGTGTTGAGGTAACTCAGCGGGTCAGGCAATTTTGTTTTGGCTCAAGACCCTTCTTCAGTCTGGAGACGTTTCCCCACCTGAAATGTTGTCTATCCATTTCCTCCACAGATGCTGCCTGACCAGCTGAGTTACTCAAGTGTTTTGCTCATGATTCCAGCATTTGCAGTTCCTTGTGTCTTTTTTTTGAAGTATTATTGGTCAAATTCAACTATTTCAATATATTGCCTCACCCCTTAAGTCAACTAAATTCTTTCAAAAATGCCCTGTTTTTTTTTTTTTTTTTTGCTGATTTTGAAACAAAATTATTATAAACTGTTCCTTTGATTAGCTCTTAAATTCCACAACGTTAAATTAATTTTTAATCTGGGTTGGGTTGGCGATTTATATTAGATAGGACTGCATAAATTCCACAGCTAATACTAAAAAAAGCAAATATTGCTCTTTCCTGCACATAAGATCGAGGGCTCCTGCTACAAACATTAACAAATTTAGATAGTCCAGGACAGTCTATGGGATTTATGATCAGCATTTATAAAGCAAGCTTTTCTTTAAAATGCATTTTATAAACTATTTTGAAAATTTGATGGAATTTGAAATATATGATTGTCAATCTATTGTTAAGTATTTTTCATGATAGGCTTCATTGCTATCGAAATAGTGCATGTTTTCAAACCAAATTAGCTTAAAAAATCCAGCAGTGGTTGTGTAGGGAAAAAAGATCATGTGATCTGCAGACAGATCTCAGCTATTTGTTTGGGTGAAAATTATTATTAAATTTCTAATTTCAAGGTGCCATGATTCTTGAAAGCAGAAGTCAAGAATAGATATTTTATTTACCATATTCTAATGGCACTATTTATTCCTGGCATTTTATCTCCCTACCGACAGTTTTCCCCCCACAGTTTTCACCGTTGTGATGTAAATGTTGAACCTTCCATTAAAATGACATCCAGATAAAGCATCAAGCATTTTTGCAAAATTTTATCCTATGAAATGATGAGCTATTAGATGAATGATGCATTTATTGAAAGATGAAGGTTAAGTAAATGTTTGTGCTTCATAAAAGGCATCTGAGATTGAAGCATTATCAGGTGTGAGATTAAGATAGCCGTCAACACCATTCAAAGATAGTTACCTTTCAAAAGAACCTATACAAGCTTTGCTTTCTGAGTAAAAGAGGTAATATAAAAAGCCAGAATCTCTTGTGAGATGATTGAGACTTGCTGCGGCTGTTCCTAGATGCGCAGGATAGCAACCCGTCTCCTAGGATCTGAAATCATGCAAAGCAAAAAGCAACTAAAATTTGTATCAGCTGGAAAATGAACACAATCTTAGAGTTAAAAAAAACAGGCAGTGTCCGCAAAAATAAATTGCAATGAAAAAATCTAAGTTAAATATTTTGCTTATCTATTGAGTAGAAACCATTTCAGCAAATTAAAATTCATTGTCACATATTTAAATATTTAGCGTTGAACCATTGCAGCAGTTTGATTAGGAGCTCTGTTAACATTTATTAACTTACAGGACTCAAAAATAGCACATTTTTGATTTATTTTGCTTCATTTTTTATAATGAGTACCCATTGCGCAATTAGCACTGGTAATGTTTAATTTAATTTTAATCCCGAGGTATTTTGACAATAGCTTCAAAAGCTGGCAATATATCCTTCACATAGTCAGTCGCGAACGTCACTGAATGAGAACCTGTGAGGAAGTAGGAAGCTAGTTTTATTCACAATATTGTGAGCAGAGCATCTGTAAAGTATTTCAGCAATCGGTCAGGAAAGTGCAATTTGTGAAAATGCCTGCCTGATTGCAACACATTGCCTTAAAAAAATATTTAAGCGAATTCATGTTTCCTTAAGCTTTTGTGGTCTGTAGCTTTCGACCACCAGACGAGGTGTTGAATGCTATCCTACTGAGAATACATAGATGACAATATCTGTAAAGGCATCAGAGCAAACCATTGCATACTGCTGACTTCTTTTGTTTAATTCTCTAGTTAATAGCCATTTTCTGAGGTCATTGAGAAGATGGAGCATTCTCAACCATCATGATTATCTGTTATTACTTCTGGAGAAAGTTGTATGCCAAAGAGATTGACCAACCTTTATCAAGACTAATGTCATTTAAAATGTGCTTGCCACTACTGAGCTTGTTAGGAAAAAAGCTAAAACTGATTAAAATGGCTCTCAGCCCTTATATATTTGACAGCTTTTGATGGCCGAGTGTATTAATTTCCAGCTTAGCTGCTGTTGGCACTTTGGACAGATCCCAGGGAAGAATAGGAGATTGACCAGGTTTCCCCACTGTGCCAGAAATCTTTCACAGATACAAAGCAGTACTCTTGTATTTAGTAGAAGAACAGATAAGGATTTTCTTGTTGCCATTTAAGTTTTAGCACTAATGCTTTTCTCTGAAAGCTCTTACCTGAGACGAGGAATGGAATTTGCTGTTTGATTTTTTTCAAAGGATTTGCAGAATGTGGAATAATTAGTTTAAACTAAAGAGATAAATTGCAAACCATTTAAATAGGAACAATAAAGTTGTCATTACCTGCATTAAATTCAAAAGTTGCGCATGGGCTTTTCAAAAAACACATCCCTCTAATGGCGTAATCACTCAATTTAGACCACAACAAAGGGTAACAATGAGATCGGAATCACAAACAATTTCCAAGCCAGTTTTTCTCTCCTGGTAGTAGGGATACAGTGTGTCCTGTGTCTCCCCGATGAGGAGTTAAGATTAAAAAATAAACTGCTGGAGATGTGGATAAGGAAAGCAAAAGCTCAGAACAGGAAATGTCAAGCATTGAACACGTTGTTGTAGATGACTACCTCAGAGTTTGATCCTTATCAGGCTGCAAGAATGGTTGTGAAGCGAAGACCTTTCGATGGAAAGCTGGTCAATGAAAAATTGCTTCAGGTGGAGCACCTTGGCTTTTCTATATGACCTATGGCTCCACAAACACTCTTTGCTTAATGCATCTTCTTTCAGATTTTGTTTCCACATTAACCTTTCTAAGGTCAGACGAGTTCCTTGAGCGGAAAAAAAGGAAATAGCTGTTGCAAAAAGACAACGGCTGATCATGATAAATATGAATTTAATTACCACATAACATAATTCCATCCATTAATATGCTCAACTGATCCAAAACATCAATTTTTTGCCTTGACTTAATATGCCTGAACTATATATTTCTCTTTCTCATTATATTTTTGCAGTCTCCATGAGAAATATTGCAAAATTAGTTGGTTAAAACATTGAATTAATATCTTCATTTAAAAGACAAGGTTACTGAAACTCCTTGCAATTCTGAATAAACATTGACATCACTGACATCCTCTCTTAATTGCCATGCTTGGTAGCACCTGTGAGTCACTTATTCTGACTGTGCCCTCAACTAATACGAACTGACAGCAGGTTGAAATTATCTTCCTAAACTTCAATTTCCCCCTTCAGAATTTCTCCTGGCTCTTTTTGTTGGACCTCGTGTTTTTAAATGGAAAAAGTGATTCTGGATTTACTGGCCCATTTAAGTTGGCCCACAGGCAGATGCTGGTTTCTTTTTCTCTTCCACCCCCCCTGTTATGTACTATGTTTGCATATTCACATATTCCGTTGTGCTGCAGCAAGTAAGAATTTCATTGTCCCATCCGGGACATATGACAATAAAACACTCTTGCTTGACTTTTGACTTAACTACTTCCTGTTAGAGTAGGCGATAAACTTCACAGGGCACAATATGGTCCCAGATAGCAGTTTACAAAGGTTTAGATGAATACCAGGGGAGGTAGTTGAGGTAGGTACTACAACCTCATTTAAAAGACATTTGGGCAGGTTCATGGATAGGAAAGATTTAGTGGGATTTGGGCCGAACGCAGGCAGGTGGGACTGGTGTAGATGGGGCATCCTGGTCGGCATGGGCAAGTTGGGCTGAAGGGTCTGTAACCATGTTGTATGTAATGGAATATTTTATTGTCACATTTGACTGGGCACTGTGAAATTCTTTGCTTGCATACCCAATGTATACACATAGCAGCCACCTTCAGCGCGGACAATGTTACAAAGCACACCGGCTCCTCCTAACTCTAATTGAATTAAAAGGAAAATACATCCATCCGAAGTACTCCGTCATCTTAGAATTTATGAATGGAATATATTACTTAAAATATAATGCACATATTATTTTACATATTTTAAACTTTAATGGCAGATTACATAGTTGATGTAACACCATTCCTGTGGGAGAGGATCGAGGGACATGAAATGAGAAATTAGAAAGGGAAAAAAAATCAAGGACTGGTGGGAGTGGTGTTAAATTGAATTTAAAAGGAGTGAAAAAGAATAACATAATGTATGAAACTTGCCCATTAAAAAGTAATGAGATAATTAGATAATCAGTTTTAGTAGACATAATAATGTTCAAAATTACAACAATTGGAGACTGTTCATTGAATATACTCAATCACTGAACTTCCATGGTCCTCTTGGATGGAGAATCCAAAGAATTGCAAGACCCCATGTGAAGTAATCCCTCAGTCCTGGGGTGGGAGATTGCAACATTCATGTGGTCCGCCCTGTTTTGACAAATGCAATCAACCTGGCATTTGAAATAGTGATCCAGGTTTGAGGCACCCTAACGAAGGGAACTTACCCACTGCATGTGTAGGAAAGAACTGCAGAAGCTAGTTTAAATCAAAGGTAGACACAAAAGGCTGGAGTAACTTAGCGGGATAGGCAGCATCACTGGAGAGAAGGAATGGGTGGCTTTTCTGGTTCAGACCCTTCTTCAGACTTCTACTTTGTCAGATGTTAGTAGAAAGGAACTGCAGATGCTGGTTTAAACCGAAGTCTGAAGAAGGGTCTTGACCCGAAACGTTACCCATTCCTTCTCTCCAGAGATGCTGCCTGACCCGCTAAGCTACTCCAGCATTTTGTGTCTATCTTCCATCAGGAGTATTATGTTTCATTGAAATCACCCCTCATTCATTTTAAACTTAAGAGTATAGGCCCAGTATGCTCAACCTCACTGATTTTGGTTAAGGAGTAAATGTTTGCCAGAATCTCACTGAGAGCTCCTTCTTATTTTGGATAGAGTTGTGATATCTTCCACCTTGAATAGAATGGACAAAAGGTACCTCAGATTATTGTCTCCTCTCGAGGATGATGCCACCAAAGGTTCAGCAGTCCCTCAGCTCCATTATGGGAGTGTTGGTCTTGAATATGTACACAAGTCTCTGGAGCGAGGTGTGCATCCATGACCTTCTGATTGAGAGGAGAGAATGCAACTACAGAACTGCTTTTATCCCTGAGGCAAGGGACCCCGCAGGGAGATGAAAGACATAGATTGCTTCATGGGTGATTTGCTGATATCATTAAGGCACATAATGTCTAAATAGTTATGCAATATGGGTAGGTAGTAGGTTTGGAGAAAAGTTTTTTTAAATGGTTAAATCGGGTGTTTTATTGTTGAACTGGTGCGGTGTCCCTCGAGTAATGCTGGAAATACTGGTTTACATTTCAAAAGACAGCTCACCCCAAAGGCAGACACAAAATGCCGGAGTAGCTCAGCAGATCAGGCAGCATTTCTGGAGAAAACGAACAGGTGACGTTTTGGGTCGGAACCTTTCTTCCAAGGGTAGCAGAACGGGTAGAAGAGTTCCAACCCGAAACGTCGCCTGTTCCCTTTCTCCAGACATGCTGCGGGACCCACTGAGTTACTCCAGTACTTTCAGTCTGCCTTCGGTATAAACCAGCATCTGCAGTTCCTTCCTCCTCACCCCAAAGGCAGTTGGAGATCTGAAAAAATACTCTGGCCCTGCTATGGATGGCATTGGGCGTGAAAAGAAAGATCATATATCAACAACATTAAATAGCAATGAGAGTGAGTTACGAGAGAGAGGGAAACTGAAAGCAAAGAAAGAATGAACTATCATTTTGAGGTTGAATGACCATGAGTACTAATTGATCAATGCTGAGGCCTCAGCAATTCACAATGTGCATCAATGGTTTGGATGAGGAGACCAAGTATAACCTATCCAAGTTTGCTTATGCTGCAAACCTGGGTGAAATTGTGTTATTGAGTACTTCAAAAGGCTTTGGGGATATGGACATGCTTTGTGAATGGGCAATAACATGGCAGATAGATTACACAGTGGAAACATCTGGAGTCATCTGCTTTGGATCAGCCAGAAAAAAATTGAAATGATGAAGGATTGAAAAACATTAAACATTTCCAACATAGCTTTATCAAACTGGATCCTCTATATATGCCCATGCATATATATGGGGTTGAGAGGGGAAAAATAGATCAGCCATGATTGAATGGTGGAGCAGACTTGATGGTCTGAATTGTGTAATTCTTGATTGTATATGTGTGTGTGTGTGTGTATATATATATATATACTGTATATACACACACATATTTATTTATTTCTGTGTGCACAGCTATAATGTATATAAATATAGATAATCAAATATATATATGTGTGTGTGTGTGTGTGTGTGTGGGGGGGGGGGACATTGATAATACAATTGCACACAATAGGATGGCAAAACAAATTATGATTAACTGAAGAGTTGTAGATGATTTTAGGGGAACATAAACAGAATCATAGATTATCCAGATTGATGTCATATGAAACTTAATGTGGAAAATTGTGCGGTGATACATTTTAGAAGGGTGTGCATGAAAAGTGCATATAAATTGCATGATAGAAACAAAGACACTTTGTGATTCAAAAACACGGGTAGGAGAATAATTTATTTATAATAAAGCCCAAAGGATCAGAGAGTCTCTATAGGGTAGACACAAAATGTTGGAGCACCTCAGTGGGATGGGCAGCATCTCTGGAGAGAAGGAATGGGTGACATTTCTTGTCAAGACCCTTCTTCAGACCTTCTTCTCGACCTGAAACATCACCCGTTCCTTCTGTCCAGAGATGCTGCCCGTCCTGCTGTGTTACTCTGGCATGCTTTCACCAACCACTTTAAGGGCCTGTCCCCTTATGAGATTTTTTTCGGAGACTGTCGGCACCTGACATAGTCGCAGCAAGCAGGTTGCTGAAAAATTTCAAAATTCTGAAATTCCAGCGGAGACCAGATAAAGGTACGACTCTTTGGGCGACTACTCACGACCATGTCGTACTACACTTCTGCCAGCATTGAACCACATCTTAATTCTGAATATTTTAATGACTACTTATAGTAAGGATATCTTGCCACAAGAGAAATAAGCCAATGGAATATGTTAACATAGAGAAATTTTAATTATGACGAAACTTTACAAATGGAACTACTTTCAGTGGAAATGAAGGAAAGATATCATGGAGGTGTTTAAAATGAAAGGGATTTGGTGCAGTAAATAACTATGTCCACTGCTCATGGTTAATAACAAAATCATGAATTTTTGACTTAAAGAACAAAGGAAAGAATGGGAAGATTTTTTTTTATTGGGTTTCTGAAATGATGGAAAAAGAAACTTTGCAGAAGCCATAACAGATTCTAATAAAAACAAGAGAGTGCATGTTTTATTCCCATCAGAAATAACATTTGAAACAATATAGAAATTGGGCCAAGTAATGAAATGGAAGAATGTGGTGCTGATGTGATGAACAAAGTTGCCTCTTTCACTGTTGTAAAGTTCTATTAAGTCCTATGTTTCTGTCAGCTTAAAAACAGCTTCTTCCAGCAGCTGTGTTCCTGACTATTGCACATTGAGAAAGGAACAAACTAGTTCAGTTCAGTGTAGTTTATTGTCACGTGTCCCAAGGAACAGTGAAAAGCTTTTCTTGCGTGCTAACCAGCCAGCGGAAAGACAATACATGATTACAATCGAGCCATCCACAGTGCACAGATACATGATGAGGGAATAAGCCAGTAAAGTTCAATCAAAGATAGTCCGAGGGTCCCTGATGAGGACCCTAGTAGTAGTTCAGCACTGCTCTGGTTGCAGTAGGATATTTAGTTGCCTGATAACAGCTGGGAAGAAACTGTCCCTGAATCCGGAGGTGTGTGTTTTCACACTTTGCCCGATGGGAGAGTGACCCGGGTGAGACTCATCCTTGGTTATGCTGCTGGCCTAGCTGAGGCAGTGTGAGGTATAAATGGAGTCAATGGAAGGGAGGTTGGTTTGTGTGATGGTCTGGGCAGCGTACAATCTTGTAATATCTTGCAATCTTGACATATCTTGGCCATACTCTGATGAGGGCAGTTTAGCTTCTCTCTGAATTTGACTGATCTCTATATCGGCAGCATTTGACCTCTGGTCTGGTAAAGCAATAATGCAGTATTTGGGTGCATGACAGCACTGCTGTGATATTACTGCATTGATACTCCAGCGGCCTGATTAATAATCTGGAGAGATGAATTTAAATCCACTGTGATTGCTGGGGAATTTCAATTAAGGCAATTAAATTAGCTTTTGAATATTAAGACGATGTCAGTCGTAGTGACCAGCTTGCCACAATAACCATCTGGTCCACTAATATGTTTTAGAGAAGGAAATCTGCTCGCCCTGACCTTGCATGTCTCTGGGCCCACAGTAATGTGATTGAATCTCCACTGCTGTCTGAACTGGTCTGGCTAATCACAAGTTGCATCAAATTGCTATGACACACAATGATACGAGACGAACCACCCAGCAACAACTCTAGCAGCACATGCAACAAAAAACCAAGTCATACCCTGTCCAATTGTGGAGGAAGGAACTACAGATGCTGGTTTACACCGAAGATAGACATTGAAGTTTCTGCAAAGGAAGCCAGAGACTCAATTCCTTGGAGGATGACGGGTGATGTTATAGAGGTGTATATAATCACGAGAGGAATAGATCGGGTAGATGCACGGAGTCCCTTGCCCAGAGTAGGTGAATCGAGGACCAGAGGAAGTCAGGTTTAAGGTGAAGGGGAAAAGATTTCATAGAAATTTGAGGGGTGATATTTTCATACAAAGGGTGGTGGGTGTATGGAACAAGCTGCCAGAGAAGGTAGTTGAGGCAGGAACTATCCCAAAGTTTAAGAAACAGTTGGACTGGTACATGGATAGGACAGGTTTAGAGGGTTATGGGCCAAACGCAGGCCATGTGCTAGTGTAGCTGGGACATGTTGGCCGGTATGGGCAAGTTGGGTCGAAGGGCATGGTTCCACGCTATATGACTATGACATTCTCCATTTGCTTCACTTGTCCATATCTCTTAGATGCTTTTCAGCTAACATTCCCACCTAGCATTGCATCAAACGACATTTATATATTATATTTTTGATCATTAATAAAAATTGTGTATAAATGAGGATCTATTGATCCCTGTGGCTCTACAATAATAAAGGTCTGCTAACCACAAAACATTCTCTTTATTCTTACTTCTTGCCCAGTTTACTACCCTCAATCCATGGTAATATTTTACCCCTAACCTATGTGTTTTTTTTTTTTAAATCACTATTTCATAAGGATAGTAGCATTAGGCCATTTGGCCCATCAAGTTAACCGCCATTCAAGCATGGCTGATCTATCTCTCCCTCCTAACCCCATTCTCCTGCCTTCTCCCCATATCCCCTGACACCATGTCTTCCATTATCATGTTCCCCATCATCTGCTCTGCTTGTTAGGCCCTAAAAAACGCTAAGATTTTATCAAAACTTGATTTTCCGTAATAAAATCAGTTTCAGTGTGCAGAACATAATTTTCCAAATGCCCGTTACTATTTTCTTAATAATGCGTTATAAAAACCTTTTTCTTACATTTTTTTCCTTCAGTAATGACACTCTGCCATCTTTCAAAATAATGAGACCAATCCAGAATATCAGGAATCTGGAAGATTGTCATTTAGACTTTAGTGATGCAATTTGGAAACAGGTCCTTCAGCCCAGAGTCCACGCCAACCAGCGATCACCCTGTACATTAAACATAGAAACATAGAAATTAGGTGCAGGAGTAGGCCATTCGGCCCTTCGAGCCTGCACCGCCATTCAATATGATCATGGCTGATCATCCAACTCAGTATCCCGTACCTGCCTTCTCTCCATACCCCCTGATCCCCTTAGCCACAAGGGCCACATCTAACTCCCTCTTAAATATAGCCAATGAACTGGCCTCAGTTCGATCCCACACCCCGGGGGCAATTTACACAAACCAATTAACTTACAAACCTGCACGTCTTTTGACTGTGGGAGTAAACCGGCGTACCCAGAAATAACTCATGCGGTCACAGGGAGAACGTTAAAATAAAAGCTCCGTATACACAGCACCCGTAGTGAGGCTCGAACCAGCATGGACTTCGGCCCATCGAGTCCATACCGAACATCGATCACCCGTTCACACTATTTTTGTCTTATCCCACGTTCTCATCCACTCCCTACACACTAGAGCCATCTGTTATCTCCGCGACCGTTACTTTGAATGTTCTGGATTATAGGCTGTTGGGTGCAGGCAATTTTTCCAGTTTCTATTCGCTTACTTTCCCGTAATCTTTTTCTTTAATGATTTTAATTACATTACTCTGTCTCTGTCTTGATTCCCCTCTATTTCTTTCTTCTTCAATGTAGCTGACCTGCTGAGTTTTTCCAGCATTCTCTCATTTTTTCCATAACAGCCTTAGTCTAAACATTGCCGAGATTAAATGGAATGGAGAAGATGAGGGGAAACCTAACTGATCTGCATGCAATAAAGAAGGGCCTAGATAGAGTAAACAGAAAATTAAAAGAAACATATGTCCTACCTCCTTTAACGGAAGAGTTAAAAATGAGAGCATAAATTTAAATTAATTGAAGTATTTGGGAGATCAGGGGATAACATTTAATGTGGGGCTGACGGGTGTCTCTATCATATGGCATGAAAGGGTGGTTGAGGCAGAATCTCTTCACATATTTAAAAAGTACTTATTTTCATAGTAGCCGGGTTGTGAACTACAGACTGTGGAACGAAAAGTGGGATTAGTTTGGGTAGCTCTTTATGGACGAGCGCAGTTCGTGTGGCCACCAGGTTTTCTCTGAGTTAGTTTAGATTGGACATACAGTGCGGAAACAGGCCCTTCAGCCCACTGAGCCCATGCGACCAGCGATCCCTGCACATTAATACTATCCTACACGCACTAGGTACAATTTACAAAATTTACAATTTTCAAGAAGATGAGAAGGAACTTCTTTAGCCAGAGGGTGGTGAATCTGCGGAAGGCTGTGGAGGCCAAGTTAATGGATATTTTTAAAGCAGAGATAGATAGATTCTTGGTTAGTGCGATTGTCAGGCGAGAAGGCAGGAGAATAGCGTTAGAAGGGAGAGATAGATCAGCCGTGGTTGAATGGCGGAGTGGGCTTGATGGGCCGAATGGCTTAATTCAGCTCCTAGTACTCATGACCGTATGACAATTTTTACCGTCAATTAGCCTACATACCTGTACGTCTTTGGAGTGTGGGAGGAAACCGGGGAAAACCCACGCAGGTCATGGAGAAAACGAACAATCTCCGTACAGAGAGCACCCGTAGTCAGGATCTCTGGCGCTATAGGGCAGCAACTCTATTGCTGTGCCACCATGCCATTCCTCTAAGGACAAAAAACTGAATTCTAGAGAGATAAAGTGACTGCCCTTGATTCAAAGCAATTTGACCGAGTGCAACTTCAGGAAATCATAGTAAAATTTAAGACACGGGGAATCAGTGATAAAATGCTGCACTACGAGTACCAGAGCAGTCCCTGCAATGCGCTGTTGGGATGGTGGTAGAGGCAGATATGGTAGTGACGTTTCAGAGACATTTGGATAGCCACATGGATATGCAGGGGATGGAGGGATATGGATTATACATAGGCAGATAAGAGATCCTCAGAGTATTATGTTTGGCATGGACATTGTGGGCCGAAGGGCCTGTTCTCGTGCTGCATTGTTCTCTGTTCTAGTGTTCGAGAAAGATCAATGTTGGAATGGGAAGGTGAGTTAAAATGGTTAACAACCGGTGAGATCTGGTAGGCCTTGGCCAAGTTTTCAGACCTTGCCTACAGTGCCTTCCCCTTTTCACTTAGAAAGGAATAGTATGCTCAGAACATTTATTCATGGCAGATAGTTCAAGGCAGAGCTAATTTGACAGGTAATATGCATAATATAAAATCCAAAGCCTCGTTCATTCATTATTAATTATTTGAAGTATGTAATGAATGCTTCAAGTTCTGGAGCACCTGGAATGCAAGGAATATCAAGCATGCAAAGCCTCCATAACATATATTTTGGGAATTACTAATTTTTGTGCAATATGATATGCAGAACCAGATTTCTTTTTTCTTTTGTACTTTGGACAAGGTATCATTAATTTTATTCCTTCATTTGTTATCCTGAAGGATAACAGAACCATTTCAGTGCAGAAGATAATTTAAAGAATGTGGAAGTGTGCCTGGAGGTGAATTATCTACATTTAAGCCTCCCTCTAAGTCTGTTTTGTTTTCTCTAACAATGCAGTGCTCTAATCGTATGAAAGCCAACACCTAAATGAGGATTTATTTTCCTCATCCATCTCTTCAATGATTATACTGCTTAATATTTTAAAATTTGTTCTAACAGCTTAATCCATCTCTTGATCAGTTTACACTGATGTTTGTGTTTTGAGGTTTGCATTCGCTCAAATGGTTTGCAACTTTGGGCCTGTCAAACAGGTCAATGTAACTGAAGTATACTGACATTTGAATTGAACTGAAAGGAACAGCTTTGCAGCAGATCCTTCAGCCCACCAAGTCCATGCCGAATATCGATCACCCGTTCACACTAGTTCTGTCTTATCCCACTTTCTCATCCACTCCCTACACACTGGAGGCAATTTACAGAGGCCAGTTACTTACAAGCCCTGCATGTCTTTGGGATGTGAGAGGAAACCAGGATACCCGGAGGAAACCCATGGGGTTACGGGGAGAACGTGCCAACACCACACAGAGAGCCCCTGAGATCAGAATCGAACCTGGGTCTCTGACACTGTGAGGCAGCAGCTCCACCATCGCACCACCTACAGCTGGTATAATATTGATTATACTTGTCTTCCAAGTAGCTCAGTGCAAAAAGGAAAGGATTTTTTTTTTACCAGCTTACACGGTGCTTATGTATATTGGATAAATTGGATAGTTATATGGACGGGAAAAGAATGGAGGGGTATGGTCTGAGCACAGGTATATGGGACTACGGGAGAATACGTGTTCAGCACGGACTAGAAGGGTCGAGATGGCCTGTTTCCGTGCTGTAATTGTTATATGGTTATGTATATATTTGTATTTTAAATAGACTCTGGTGGATGGTGTGGCTGATCGTTGAAAAACAGGAATGTTTGGCTTCTTCCTATCTGACCTCAGAGTCTCTTTGCTCTCCCTTCCTTGCCTTATCAACTTCCACTCGAAGGTCAGATGGAGCTGAAAGTTGGACAGCTGTAGAACATGCTTTTTGGATTGTGTTTGATTGTCCTCCCTTTCTCTAACTGTAGTCATTCTTGTGTGAACAGTCAAAAAGGTATCCGTCACCCGCAAGTGGAGCATCCCTTTGAGGTCACATGGATAGTTCCACTGCTTGGTTACAATCTAAATTACCTCCCTTTGTTTTCATTAATGTGTTGTATATGGGGAGGGTGCAAGGCAAGGGCTCTCTAACCTAAATAACATGGTAGAACTGTCACAATGGAAGCCCACTATTTGTATCTCTATAGCACAGTTGTTTAGCTTTAACTTTGTGCATCGAACCACAACCTCATTTATTCACTTAACAATGGATATTTTTAAGGTGGTGCTGGTAAGGGGTGGGGGTGGGTTCGGGTGGCAGGGGGAAGGTTTGCTGCCTTGACCTTTTTTTGGTGCTCACACTGACCCTCACATATCATTTCAGAAACCCTTCCTCTCTTACTGTTTCTTTTTCTCTTTCTTTCGTCCCCCCCCCTCTCAGCCCAGCCTATCCACCTCCCTTCATCTCCAGAAACCTCCCCCCACCCCCCCTTCCCCATCTCTATTACTCTTTATCTTTTATCCCTTGTGATCATGAGTGTCTCAATCCCTAAAGAACAATTCGATTATCATTTTACTTGCACTTTGAATGCGGACGACAGCTAGTATAAAGAAAGTAAATCTAAGTATTGAAAACAATAATTTTGTTGAAGTTGTTTCTGTGTGCAAACATTTTTCACTTGAGTTCGCGCAAAAGTTTGTTTCAGCCGTGTATACATGGAGAGTATACAGTCCGGAACAATGAAATGCATTTGCTTATGTGCTTTGTAGCTTGGTTCTATCTAGTAATTCTGAATCATTATTGAAGCATGTAACAGACGGACTTCTTTAGCTTTCATTAAGGACCATAAGTGCTTGCTGTAACGTGTTTGAATCTGACCAAAAAGAGAAAAGAATTAAATACAAAAGACTGGAATACAACAAAGACTTCCTTTCTGCCTCAGTACTTCTGCAAAAACATATGTTCAGCCGTGCAGGCAACTGTTGAGTTAAGGACACTCTAAGGAAAAGAAAACAAAAGGCGGCCTCTGCTCTTGCATTCACAATGGCTTGAAGGATATTCACTTGTTAAGGACTAGACTGTCAGCTGGTTCCTATTGCAAGTGTTATTTCTTTCGTTTCTCTTCAAAAGCATTTTTTTGCCAATGTTTTACACTTCATATAATCTGGCATGTATGCAAAGCCTACTTCTGTCCTGAAATAATTGATGTCAGGCGAAAGAAGAGTCTCGTTGTGAGGGTAAATCACCCATGCATTAGAGGGTGCCAAATGACTTGTCCTTTGTAACTTCAAGAACCTGACTGGGTAAAAATGCATCTCTGGCAGCACAAGGAACAGCTCTTGGGCTTGAAGAGTTAGGGTTAAATCCTGAAGTGAATTCTTGTCTAATCTTAAATCAGCCTTATGTTGAACCACTAGAAGTATTACATTGCACTTGCAAACATTAGGAATTAAAGTCTGTTAGTGTAAATTGAACCGAGAGGTTTACTGGATCTCCAAGCACAGAAGCTGATGCTATTTTTACAGATATTAAAAATAAGACGCTGTCTGTAATTTTTCTCTTTCCTGTAAGAAGGACTTAATAAATGTACTTGACACGATTACTGATATGTGAGTTGTAATAATCTTGGTTTGCTGCAATCTTTGGTGTATTGCTGGGTATCCAAGTTACAGACAGTGTGCAAATTGAGGTTCACTGATATAGAGAGGGCCACAATGCGACTTTTGGATTGGAGCATATGCTCTGATCAGAAAGACGGGCAATTAAGTTGAAGATGCTCTGGAAAGATTAATTTGACATTTTTGTGGGATTTAGAGATGCGTAGCAGTACAACTTTAGGACCAGGCAGATAATGCAGACTAGTGCAGGTCATCTTTAGCAGCACCCTTCCTACCTTCCATCTAAAACTACGAGCTCATTATAGTGACTTAGTATAACAAAAAGCATTTTGGTGATCCAAAATTCCCTCTTTTTTTAATGCAATTAAGTGTAACAAGCCACTTATGAATGTAATCCTTTGGGGATTTTAAATTATGGTATTTTATTGTGTCATTCTAAATGTTCTCTCCTTGTTGCAGCTCATTTGTTTGTAAAACCTTTGTCCTTAGAAAAGGAAAAATGTCAAAATTATCATTTGGGGAGGTGGTATGTAAGATATCGATTCTGGAGCAGGTCGCGGAGCTCCTCAATTGATCATGCATGATTCGTCCCACATGTAAGAGATAGCAGGGAGAAGGCAGGAGAATGGGGTTGAGAGATAAATCAGCCGGGATCGAATGGCGAAACAGACCTAATCGGCTGAATGGCCTAATTCTGCTTCTAAGTCTTATGGTCTGTAACTTTCCACTCGATCTATTGATTTCCATGCAATACAAAAATCAGTTGATTTCAGACTTTAATTTACTCAATAAATAAGCACAGACCTTTTAAGTAAATATTTACAAAGATTTTGCAGCCCGCTATATAAAGGAATTTCACATTCCCTTAAATAGCCAACTCCTTAGCCTGTCACTACTCCTTAGATCTTTCCAGACGGAGTAAAACACATTTAAATCATCGATCCATGTTGAATCTTAGGTTGCAATAGGACATTACCTCAATTTTTTAAACTCTCGTGAATATGGACCGGTCTTACTTCACCTGTTCTCATAGGGCATCATGATGGCGCAGCGGTAGAGTTGCTGCCTTACAGAGCCAGAGTCCCGGGTTCAATCCTGACTACTTGTGCTGTCTGTATGGAGTTTGCACGTTCTCCCTGTGACTGAGTCGGATTCCTCCAGGTGCTCAGATTTCCTCAAACACTGATTGTGGACAATAGACAATAGGTGCAGGAGTAGGCCATTCGGCCCTTCAAGCCAGCACCGCCATTCAATGTGATCATGGCTGATCATCCATAATCAGTACCCCGTTCCTGCCTTCTCCCCATATCTCCTGACTCCGCTATCTTTAAGAGCCCTATCTAGCTCTCTCTTGAAAGTATCCAGAGAACCGGCGTCCACTGCCCTCTGAGGCAGAGAATTCCACAGACTCACGACTCTCTGTGTGAAAAAGTGTTTCCTCGTCTCTGTTCTGAACGGCTTATCCCTTATTCTTAAACTGTGGCCCCTGGTTCTGGACTTCCCCAACATCGGGACCATGTTTCCTGCCTCTGGCGTGTCCAAACCCTTAATAATCTTATGTTTCAATAAGATCCCCTCTCCTTCTAAACTCTAGAAGAAAATGCCATTAGCTTTCTTCACTGCCTGCTGCACCTGCATGCTTACTTTCATTGACAGATGAACAAGGACCCCCAGATCCCGTTGTACTACCCCTTTTCCCAACTTGACACCATTTAGATAATAATCTGCCTTCCCTTTTTTTGCTATCAAAGTGGATAACCTCACATTTATCCACATTAAACTGCATCTACCATGCATCTGCCCACTCACCCAACCTGTCCAAGTCACCCTGAATTCTCATAGCATCCTCCTCACAGTTCACACTGCCTCCCAGCTTTGTGTCATCTGCAAATTTGTTACTAATGTTGTTTGCTAATAATGTTGTTAATACTAATTTGTTTGCTAATGTTACTTTGAATCCCTTCATCTAAATCATTGATGTATATTGTAAATAGCTGCTATCCAGCACCGAGCCTTGCGGTATCCCACTAGACATTATCACAGCCATGATCACAGTGAATGGCAGTGCTGGCTCAATGGGCCGAATGGCCTACACTTGCACCTATTGTTTATTGTCCATTGTCTCCAAAGATGTACAGGTTTGTAGGTTAGTTGGCTTCGGTAAAAATTGTAATGTGTAGGATAGTGCTAGTATACGGGGAACACTGGTAGGCACGGACTCGGTGGGCCAAAGGGCCTGTTTCCACATTGTATCCTTAATTAAAGGCAGTCTCCTTGTCCCGGGAAACAATCTTGTAAATTCATGCGGCATCATCTACAAGTCAAGGTCATCCTTCCTTAGAATGAAGACCAGAACTCGTACAGTATTTCAGATGAGATACCAAACACCTACATAATGCAGCAAGGTTTCCTTACACTTGTACTCCAAACCTCTTGCAATGCAGTCAAACATAGTGTTTGCCTTGCTCTAGCTTGCTCTAGCTGCATGACGACTTTGTCTTTCATGAAGCAGCACACAAAGATCTCTACGTATCCTAACATGTGGCTATTCCTGGCCATTATTAAAGCCACATTTGTTATGCAACCTGCTATTTTTGCATTAATTTGCAAATGCAAACCTGAAAACCTGCAGATTTGATCTTGTATACGCAGCGGGCCTCATCTGGGACAATGGTACAGGTTTTTTTATATCCTGAAAAAGATGCTCGACTTGTAGGTCTTGTTTGTTACTATATGGACAGGGCAGTTCCAACTCAAGTTTAGTAGCCCGCTACCCTTGATGAAAGTGTATGTACGTAAACATTGTTTTAGGGGAGGATTCTGCTTGATTTAGACACATTCATTGGGTAGGAAGGAACTGCAGAAGCTGGTTTACACTGAAGAATTGCCACCCAAATACCGCCAGTATGGTTAAGATCCCAGGGGTTGAGCTGCATACTGGGAAGTGTATTGCATTAACCTGTTCAGCAGAGGAAGCAAACAGGTAGAAATCAGAACCTTTTCCTAGGCTTTCTGATGGATCTGTGATACTACTTCATTGGAACCCTCCAACTATCTTCAATCTGCCTTTACTGGACTTTATCTTGCACTAAACATGATTCCCTTTATTCTGTATCTGTAACACTGTGGACGGCTGGATTGTAATCATGTGTAGTCTTTCTGCTGACTGGATAGCACAACAAAAAAATGTTTTCACTGTACCACGGTAAACGTGGCAATAAACTAAACTACACTAAAGTAGCTTCAATGAGGAGGGATTACCTTCTCTTTGCCTACATACGGAATGCAGTCTCTTTGTGCGTGAATTGAGTATTTCATTTGAAGAAGATCCGATCCTTTTTGTAGTCCTAACATAGTTAGGTGCATTTAATGCAAACAAGGACTAATGCAAATAAGAGAATTACCTGCACTATGTCAACCTGAGTTAAAATAAGGCTAACGGAGTAATGATGGCTGTTTGCTCCAAGGAGTTACAGCGTCTCTGGTACTCCTTACTCTGGCTTTGCTCTGGTAGCAGGTAAAAAAAAATATCTGGAAGTGCTCCCACTGAAGTGCACATAATAAAGTGACAAGAATGGAACAATAGGGCTGGATTGACTCCAAGGCTAGATATTTTATGAAATATAAATGTACAGCCAGATTGAGATGACCTAACCAAACTGAAAAAAAATAATGGAAAGTGAAATCATCTGGTCTGTGAGATTTAGGGGCTGCAAAGTGATGAGTAACACTCATGCCGCAGAAGCGCCAGGCAAAATCGGCCTCGAAAATGACAGCGACTAAGCCCTTGATATACAATGGCCAACATCCCACGCTCATCATTCTTTGCTGCGGCACGGTGGTGCAGTGGTAGAGTTACTGCCTTACAGCGCCAGAGATTCGGGTTTGATCCGGATGACAGATACTGTCTGTACGGAGTTTGTACGTTCTCCCCGTGACCGCGTGGATTTTTCCTGAGTGCTCCGGTTTCCTCGCACACTCCACAGATGTACAGGTTTATAGGTTAATTAGCTTAAGTAAAAATTGTCCCTAATGCGTAGGATAGTGCTAGTGTATGGAGATCGTAGGTTGGAGCGGACCCGCCTCTATTTCTTTGCTGTATCACTAAACTAAACTAAACTTAAGAGTAAATCACACACTGTATATTCTGCAGTAAAACTCTCCCCTAAGCCTTTCTTTTTTATTTATTTTTTTTTTTTTTTATTTTTTAAATTAGAAGTACAGTAAATTACAGTAATACACATCACATATCTCTTATTACATTTGTTGTACCACTTCGTTTTTCGAGCTTTAAAAAAGGTAGAAATAAAAGAAGTAAGGAAAGTGAGCAAGAATCGTGAAGGTGCAGGAAAGTGTTGGGAAAAGAAAGCCCCTTAGGGAAGAAGTTAGAGAAGGAAGTAAAGAAAGGAAATAAGACCCTAGAAAGAAAAGAAAAAAAAAGGAAAAACAATCGCTCTATTGTAACACAAAACTCCCCAAAAAAGGATATACCAACCGTGTTTTAAAAAAATATATATTTTATACCCCCCGTTACCAGATCCTGGTACCATTTATATTTTAAATTACTATTGCACCTTATGCTTGTAATAGTTCCATAAATGCAGACCACGTCTTTTGGAAGTGGTCTGCTTTGCCTGCTAGGAGGAGTCTCATCTCTTCCAAGTGTAGTGTTTCGAACATGTTTGAAATCCACATTTTTATTGTTGGTATTGGAGCATTTTTCCAAAATTTGAGTATAAGCTTTTTTCCCATTATTAGCCCGTAATTAATTAAGTTCTTTTGAAACACGTTTAATTCGGGGTTACCTTCCGATATTCCAAAAATGATCCATTCTGCTTTTGGTACAAGTTTTATTTTAAATAATTTTGTGAAGATTTCAAATATTTCGTTCCAGAATTTTTGGATTTTTATACAAAAAACAAAAGAGTGCGCTATGTTAGCTTCTTGTGACTGACATTTATCACAAATGGGTGAGACATTGGGGAAAAGTTTATTTATTTTAGTTTTTGAATAATATAGTCTATGCAATATTTTATATTAAATTAGAGTATGTCGTACGTTGATCGAGCTTTTATGCACATATAGTAAGTGTTTATCCCAGCTCTCTTTTGAAATTTTTATAGCTATGTTCCAAGGGAGGAAGGCGCAGATGTGTTTCTTCACCAGCCTCTCAAAGCATTTCATGGCTACCGACGGTAGTCATTCAGACAGGCTGGGGAGGCTTTTTTTGGTACCGGTACAATGATGGATTTTTTGAAGCAGGCAGGGACCACGGACTTGTCCAGGGAGAGATTGAATAATGTAGTGAGCACTGGAGCTAGCTGCGTAGCACAGGACTGGAGTACTCGCCCCGAGATGCCATCGGGGCCTGCAGCTTTTCTCGTGTTCACCCATGTCAGAGCCATCCTCACGTCGTGCTCGGACAGCGAGAATGTGTGCACATTCCCTTCAGCTTCGGAAGCCAGCCCGCTGGCGGTATTGTCGATAGTCGGCACACCTGGAGTGGTGTTGCCCCTCTCGAAACGAGCGTAAAAGGAGTTCAGGTCATCAGCTAGGGAGGTGCCGGCACTTGCGGATGAGGGAGGGGTGCTCCGGTAGTTGGTTACAATCCGTAGCCCCTGCCACAGGCTTCTGGTGTCCTGCTGCTCCATCTGTAACTCCATCTTGTCTCTGTACCTTCTCTTTGCGTCCTTCACCGCCCTTCGCAGTCGGTAAGACTCTGCCTTGTAGACTTCCATGTTTCCTGATGCCAGGCCCGAGTTGTAGGCAGCGGTGCGAGCATTAAGGGCCACACGAACAGACTTGTCTACCCAGGGTTTTTGGTTCGGAAAGGTGCTTACCCATTACCGTGGGGACGATGTTGTCGGTTACTGTTGCGATGAAGTCTGTGACTGCTTCCGCGAACTCACTGACGTCACTGGAAACGACGGGTTATTGACTATTGGCATTAAAAGAGATAGATTTCTTAATTTTAGATTCTGTTTTATTTGTTTCCAAGTTCTAATTGTGCTATGTATCATTGGATTTTTATTATAATTTTTGTTATTCAGATTCATTGGTGAGAGGAGAGTCACTCCTGTATTACACGGAGAGCAGTCCTCTCTCTCCATTACAATCCAGTCCACCTGCTGGGCAGAGTTGTCCAGCAGGTGAATCATATTTTCAATATTTACTGCCCAATTATAGTACATAAAGTTAGGGAGCGCTAGACCACCCATCTCTTTTGGTTTACTAAGGTGTGCTCTTTGTATTCTTTGTATTCCTTATAAAATTTGTAATGTCTGAGTCTAGTTTTTTGAAAAACCTTTTTGGAAGATATATTGCAATTGATTGAAATAAATATAGGATTTGTGGTAAAAAGATCATTTTTATAGCATTTATTCGACCTATTAAAGACATCGGGAGCGTTTTCCAGAATTTGATTAGATTATTTAATTTCTTAAGTAAGGGGCTATAATTGGCATTAAACATAGCGTGATAGTTTCTAGTGATTTCAATTCCTAAATATTTAATTTTTTCTGTAGCTATTTTAAAGGGGAATTTCAAGAGATGTGTTGAGTCTTTCGACTTTTTTTTTCGACTAATTTCACTTTTGTTCCAGTTTATTCTGTATCCTGAGAAAGATCCAAAGTCCTCAATTAGATTTAATATGTTTGGTATACTGATTTGGGGTTTTGTGATATACAGTAATACATCGTCTGCGTATAAGGATATTTTGTTATTTGAATATTTTGTATTATAACCGTAAATATCCGGGTGTGTTCTAATTTTTTCAGCTAAAGGTTCAATTACCAGAGCAAATAACAGCGGTGATAATGAACATCCTTGTCTATTGCCCCTTGTTAATTGGAATTTCGTAGATAGTATATTATTAGTTAGTATTCTAAGCCTTTCTACCATCAACAAGGCACATCAGGATTGTGATGGAACATTTCCTACTTGCCGAGATGTACAGCTCCCACAACATAGAAACAAAGAAACATAGAAAATGGGTGCAGGAATAGGCCATTCGGCCCTTCGAGCCAGCACCACCATTCAATGTGATCATGGCTGATCATCCACAATCAGTACCCCATTCCTGCCTTCTCCCCATATACCTTGATTCCGCTAGCCCTAAGAGCTCTATCTAACTCTCTTTTGAATGCACCCAGTGAATTGGCCTCCACTGCCTTCTGAGGCAGAGAATTCCACAAATTCACAACTCTCTGGGTGAAAAAGTTTTTCCTCATCTCGGTTCTAAACGGCCTACCAATATTCCTAAACTGTGGCCCATGGTTCTGGACTCCCCCTAACATTGGGAACATATTTCCTGCAACACTTGATACCACCCACAACGAAGCAGTTTGCTTCCACCTCTGCATCATCCTTAATACTCATTCCTTCCGACACCAGCACACCATGCCTGTCGTACATGCCATCTACAAAATGCATAAACCTGCAACCCCTACACTAAGACAGACAAAGACCACAGGCAAACGGTAACACCACCAACTACAGGTATCCCCCCATGACACACAGAGTCTTATCTTGGAAACATGCCACCATTCTTTCATCACATCCAGGAGATACCTACCGAACAGCATTGAGGGAATACCTTCCCCTAGAAGAACTGTGGCTGTTTCAGAAGGTGTTTTATTAGCAACACTTCAAGGGCCTTGCTGGTGACATCTGTGTAAAAAAATAAATAATAACAAGTTTAAGGAATGAGGGACTTAAATGTTGGTGAATGGGATTGTGAAATAATACACCGTGAGACAGCCATTAAGCAGGTAAGTATTCTAGATGAAAATTCATTAAATATAATCAAATATGTTCTATTCAACATGGCATGAATTGTCAACAAGTAAACTATTTCATCATACAATATCTAATGTCTGAAAGTCAATGATAATAAAATAGTTCAGTTAACAAAATTTCTATATCAGTCTGAACAAGGGTCTCCACCCGAAACGTCGCCTATTCCTTCGCTCCATAGATGCTGCCTCACCTGCTGAGTTTCTCCAGCATTTTTGACAACCTTCGATTTTTCCAGCATCTGCAGTTCTTTCTTAAACATATCGTAAAATAGCCTGGTTACGTTTATTCCTACCCCGAAACCTCATCTTATCACTGTTGCTGCTCCTTGTGCCTTAAGAGCATAATAATTTTCCAACTGCTGTTACCTGAGTCACCATCATAGTTTGCTGAATAATGAAAAGTCTTTAGTGAATAAGGAAAGCCGAGGGGTTTAAACATGAATGGATTTCTAATTTGTATCCAATAGGCCTGCCAGATTCTGCAGATGTGGGTGGACCAGATAACAGTTGCTAGAAATCAGTGTTGGCATATTCTTGGTGTGGTAAATGGGTGCTGCATATGGAGCAAACATCTCATTGAATGCCACAATAAAGTCACAAAGTTGGGACATTCTTGTTTCATGTTCGACACTTGAATCCCAAACGGTCTGATAATTCGAAAAATAATCCACAGATGCTGGAAATCTAAAGCAAAATGATGCTGGTAATACTCAGCAGGTCAGACCGCATCTGTGGGAAGAGAGACAGAGTCACGTTTCAGGACTTATCAGGAGTTTCGATGAATGTTCTCCAACCTTGGGTGTCTTAAAAGACACTTGACTGGTACATGGATATGGGCCAAACTACGGCAATGGGACCAGGTTAGATGGGGCATCTTGGTTAGCATGGATGAGTTGGGCCGAAGGGCCTGTTACTATGCTGTATAACTCCATGACTCTGAGACCTGTTTTGTTCTGTTTCTCTTCCCACATATGTAGCCTGACTAGCTGTGAATTCCTGGCATTTAAAAAAAAAAATTGTTAAAGCTACCAAGCCTGTGCTTAGATTATTTATATCCAGTAAATCCAAAAATCATGAGCCAATTGATACATAACAATATGAATTACCTGATACTTCCTCTGTACTTCGCCCTTCAAGTCTTTGGCAATATATCACACACAGAAACAGAGAATTAGAGTTCCTTGGGCCTAGATCGGACCTTTTAGAGACATGGATAGCATGTAGAACACATATTCCACTGTATCTCTTACATGTGACAATAAATAAACCAATCCAAAGAAAATGGGTACAAAAACATTGGTTTTGGTTAGAGTCATAGAGTCATAAGGTGTGGGAACAAGCCCTTCGGCCCAACTTGCCCATTCCATATACCCACCACCCTTTGTGTAAAATAAAGGTTGCTCAGGTTCCTATTAAATCTTTCCCCCCTCACAAACCTATGGACATGGGTTCTCGATTCACCTACTCAGGACAAAAGATTTTTTTCCATTCACCCGATCTATTCCTCTCATAATTTTGGACACCTCTGTAAGATCACCCCTCATCCTCCTGCGCTCCTAGGAAAAGAGTCCTGACAACATCCTTGTGAATCTTCTCTGCATCCTTTCAGCTTGACATCTTTCCAATAACATGGGGACCAGAACTGCACACAATACTGTAAATGTGGCCTCACCGATGTCTTATTTAACTGTAACATGACCTCCCACCCTCTATACTTAATACTCTGTCTGATGGTTCTGAGCTGTGCCTGTGTACACTCACATATAAGGCTTGTTGGGCTGCAACAACAAGCTGAAATCAAGGCTCCAAATCGTAAGAAGTTGACCTTTGTGAAAACCTCTTTCTAGTGCAGTTTTGCCTGAAAAATCAAAATCCTTTTCCCTCTACGTCCAAAATAGACAAATTACTGAGCGAAACTTGGATTTTTTTTCCCTCTGTATCCTCAATTGTAAAAACTCATGTTACCTAAGCAGTTAATATTTAAGTCATAACATGTTAACATTGTTGTGAGCTTAAAAATAACTCATTGCCTTTGAGCTATTATTAGGAACAATATCTTAACAGTAACCAGGCTCCAACACGCTTATCTTCTGGCTCCAGGATTTTTGCTCCCTTGCATTTATTGATTCCAGCCAGTTGTCTGTAGAAAAGTAGAGGAGAAAATTGTGTCAAATATTCTGTACTAGTATCATCGTCTCTCAGAAGAAACATGTGGCAAGAGTGACTTGAAATAAGACGAAAATTACTTGGAGCTGAAGATTGAGGAGAAATGAAACTATAATATATTTGCTTAGAATTTCCATCAGGCCTCGATTTGTACAATTAGGATTGGTCTTTTGTTTTAAGGTTGTGTTCATTCATTTTTCCATTTACCCAGAAAGATAAAACCAGGTAGATTAAGGCTTAGTACCTACTTGCTTCCTTATAAAAGCAGTGTTCGCATCTGGAATACTGAAGAGGTCATGCCCATGCTTGTTTAGCGATTTCAGGAAAGAGGGGAATGAAATTTTCATCAGCCTGTAAACATTTGAGCTGTTTGAGTCTTCTGCTAACAGAAGGTTGAGATAAGGCAGGCTATCGGTCTGCCCAAACTGTTTGTTTGTTCCCCTGACCTGCAGTCTCTAGCCTAGTCGCGCTCGCTCCGAGGTATGAAAGTTTAGAAATGTGAAAGCATCACTCAACAGCAAATGAACAAAGGGCCTCAGAAGACAATTATCTGTCATTAACCTTCATTAAACTAATAAAGGAAGAGAGACAGAAAGCATTAGAGGGGAAAATTGTTGGTATGGTTCAAACAGCAAGCACTAGTTTTTGAGCCAGTTGTTTTCAGGCAATATGTGCAATTGAGATGTGAAGAATGATTTTCTTTTCCTCTATCTGTCTCTCTTGATAACATCTGTGTTTAGGGTTTCCGAATTACCTGAACCTTTTGACCCTTAACTCTGCTGCGTTGGCCAACTTGTAAACATTTATTTAAAATTGTAAAGGTTCACCCTGAGTGCACCGTGTAACTTGATTTACTGGAAATAAATATATTATCCATTTTGGTCATCATTAACTTCATTTGCTTTATTGATCCGCTCATAGTGGAAAGGAGTAATAAAGATGATATTGATTCTTTTTTTTCCCTCCTTGCGTTATTTGCCACAGGGCAATTTTATTAATTTTTAGTTTTATTGCCAGCTTTTTAATTTTTTTTTCAGACAAAGCTCCTGCTGTGTGAAATCAATAAGGCCGATTGGAGTTTAGAGGAAAAGACGCAAAGTATTCGCTGCCTGTTGCCACTCCTTGAGGAGCGACACGAATTAAGAAAGATCTGGGTGGCAAGGTAGGCTTGCATTCAGTGTCATCAAAAATATTTGTGGTAACCATTGTTACCAGTGGCACATTTTTGTTTAACAGCACCCATTCCTTCATGAAAAAAACAATCAATACAGTGATAAATTATATTTTTGTGTGAAAGAGACTTTGGGGTGGGTGGGGAATCGAAAACTGGCCACTGATACCTTTCCTTGCATTGAACATTTCAATCAAAGACGTTAACCGCCATTAAAGAAATTATTTTACATTTCAAAATGCTGAAGAGCTTTGCGGAGGCTTAGCGGTTGTTTTAAGCTTAAGCCGAGGGAGAATCTGAAATGTGGTTTTACTAACCATCTTGAAACTCTGCTGGGATGTTAGTCCGTCCCCAGTGGCTGATACACCTATGACCCTTTTTCGTTTGATGTTTTTTTCAACTGAGTGAGCCATCTTGAACATGTGAAGCACAAGAGTAGCTCCAACAGATTGTTACCACACACCTCAGTTTACCTCATCAAAGCGTTTAGGTGACATTTAGTGGAGATGCTGAGGTGGCCCGTGTCATTTGGACTGAAAGACTTAACAATGGTCTCTTATCAACCACCCAATGTTGAAAGCTATAAAACATTTGCAGCGATATCTCCATGCCACTCCAGCAGATATCAGGACAAGTGTCCTTACACGGAAAGGTAAGTGCCAAAGCAAAAATGTGTTTAAAAAAAAAAAATCAGACTGTTGTCATACCAATTTATTTTCACTGATGAAGGGTATCAGCTGGATTTGATAAGAGCAACCTTCAACCTCACACTTCCTGAATGTGTTGAAGTGACTACATTGCAAGACGTAAAGGCTGCAGTTTATTTGCCTGAACATAACTTCTGATGGGCAATCTGTTATGGCTGTTCAAGAGGTGCTCAGGCCATTTGAACCGAACATTCTTGACCTTTTGCAGAGTAAAGGTCGTCACTTGGTCAATAAAATATGAGAGGTGTTACGGATGGCAAGCTAACATTAAAACTGCCAGCTGTGAGATTTTCAAACACATTCGTCTGCCTGTTTCCGTGTGTGAACTGCTGAGACTGGTAAGGTCAGAATACAATAATGAAAATTATTTGCAGATTACACCGACGCTTTGCCACATTAACGCAATAAACATGCTGAATGCTTATTGAGGCACGATGCATTGGGCTTGATAAATGGACTGTAAAGATGCCCATCTGGCTTCTAGGCTGCCTTTTTAGGGGGAGGACAGATTCAGAAAAAAGGCATGGTGGATGCAGATCTACTGACCCATAATGAATCAAAAGTATAGATTAAGTTGAAAAAGTGAGAGGGGAAGGGGCCGGTATAGTTGAGGATGAATATATGATGAATGAGAGAGGGAGGTTCACATTGTGATGAATAGGATGAGATTAATTGTAGGACGGCAGACGATGCTTAAGCAAAGAGCGCAGCCTTAAAGTGCAGAGAATGAAGCTTGGCTCTAAATGAAGATGTCGGACGTTTAGTTGTGCTCGATGTTCAGCTGCCCGCAAAGCCCTCTGACCCGAGTGCATTTCAAGTTGTACTGGATCCCCTTTGTTTGCCGTGACCCCTTTGTGCTCCCCTACCTCTGTTTTTCACCTGTGTCACTTTTGTCTGCTGGCACGGAAATAAATCGGGCCTGCGCTGAATAGTTGCGGGACCTCCTCCAGACAATAGAAACACTGTTTGATTAAATGCTACATTTTAACAGCCACCAGTTGTTGTTCGATTCCTCCTGAACATTTTCCTCGTGTTGTCTCCTCCTTTTGAATCCTTACACCTCCTCCTTTTCAAGGATAAATAGGATACTTTCTTCTTCATTATTCACACTGATATGTGCAATGGTGAAGGACAATGGGGCGGATTTTTTAAAACTAAGCTGTAAGATTTTTTCGGAATTCACAAGAGGAAACAAAAGCGATAAATCGGTCGGCTACTGAAAATGATGAAGTAAAGGCCTGGGATTCGGAAAGCTGAGACTTTATAGAAAATAATTAGGAGTGTTAGTGTAGAGGTGAAAAGAGCTTCTGTCTGCTTTGCTAAAATTAATTGTGCAGAGAAGTCTAATGAAAGCAGCTTAGAAAAAAAGAACAGTTGTTCCTCGTTCATTACTAATGAGATTTTTCATTAAGTTAAATTGCTATTGGCTCGCTGAAAGGCAAAGTAAGGCTCTAAGCCCTGAATGGACAAGTCTAGCTGGCTTATAAAGCACCTAAGGAGCCACATACAGGTATTTGGAAATAATGTAGGGCTTGTCGACAGATGTTCAGGAGATCGTGTTGGTTAGACTCATATTTCTCTTGCAGGCAGAATATGCAATGTACATCAGCCCAGGTGTAGGGTGGTCTTGCCAATAAAGTGTCTCCTCCCAGCTCCGAAGCACATACCCACATCAGGGTGCGGGGGGCTGTAATTAACACTCAGAAGGTTTAAGCTTTACTGGAGTGACGTGTGCAGTAATGATAGTGTTAGCTTCCTTAATTTCCCAGTTTCATCATCAATTATACCATGTGTTCCATCCAGTTGGTGCTACCCTCCCATTGTTAATTATAACCTACAAGACTGTTACAGTTAATTTTATGGCAAGCATATTGTCTCTTCAAGGCTCTCGAGCAGCTCATAAATTATCTTGAAGGTGAAATGTAACTTGGGGAAATAGTTATGAAAATTCCATCCATCTCGCTTAGGAGGCGCAGCTGCTACTGTCAGCTGCAGTGCCACTGCATTGTGAAGGAATTATGGTGGGTCAGGCCTAGGAGGCAGGGCCCAGGCTGTCACCGCAGAGGAAGCCTGTCCTGGCCCTGTCAGACATGCACCTTCTGCCTATCCCCTGTGGCCTCTCTTTTCAAGCAGTAAAAGGCAGGCTGTGCAGGTGTATGGTCCCAGAGCTGTCTGTGTTCATTATTTAACAGAACCGTCTTGAAGTAGGCAGGTACGAAGACCTTTTTCCACACGGCTGTCAGATCGAGGAGTTGAGAAGTACATAAGTTGTTAAACAGCGGCCATGCCCAACTCGTCCCCGCCCTCCCCGAGACAAAACAGTTAAAAGATCCGGGATGAATTTTAATAAAATTGTGTTATCAAATTTATGTATGGAGCTGTGTAGGAAGGAACTGCGGACGCTGGTTTACACCAAAGATAGACGCGAAATGCTGGAGTAACTCAGCAGGGCAGGCAGCATCTCTGGACGGAAGGAATGGGTGACGTTTCGGGTCTCGACCCGAAAGTGTGAAGAGAGTGTCTGAAGAAGGGTCTCGACCTGAAACTTCACCCATTCCTTCTCTCCAGAGATGCTGCCTGTCCCGCTGAGTTTCTCCAGCATTTTGTGTCTAAAGTTCAGAGATACTGTCCTTAACATTCTTAAACAGTAATCTTTGAATTTTCTGAAACTTTTTTTGGTGTTTGTTTTTTTCTTCTTGTTTAGGTATAGTTTTGCTATCTTGGTAAAGCGTACCCGCATGTTTAACTCACTTTTTAAAAAAAATTCTGTTGGCTAAATCTACATCAGTCTTATTTCTCAAATAATCTGTGTGTGTAAAAGATACAGCTGTCAAAGATATAATTTTTTCTGAAACTAATGTTGAGGAAATCCCTGTTCCCTGAATGTTTACATCAAGCAAAGCAGAAAGTCAAAGATAGACACCAAAAACTGGAGGAACTCCGCAGGTCAGGCAGCATCTCTGGA
Source organism: Leucoraja erinaceus (assembly GCF_028641065.1). Taxonomy (NCBI): domain Eukaryota; kingdom Metazoa; phylum Chordata; class Chondrichthyes; order Rajiformes; family Rajidae; genus Leucoraja; species Leucoraja erinaceus. The sequence goes on from NC_073393.1 coordinate 7,018,220, forward strand.
GAAAAGGAATAGGTGACGTTTCAGGTTGAGACCCTTCTTCCCCGAAACTTCATCTATTCCTTTCCTGCAGAGATGCTGTGTGACCCGCTGAGTTACTCCCAGCTTTTTATATCTACCTTTGGTTTAAACCAGCTTCTGCAGTTCCTTCCTACATGTGGGAGAAAGTCAAAGTGCCCAGGTATCCACCAGGCCTACTGAAGCCACTGCAAAGCAGGTTTGATCCAGTGTGGGATTTCCATTCCATGCTCTGTCAAACTGAAGCAATCTGAAATTACAAGCTCCAGGGAATCTAATATTATTACCCTCCTGTGATAACTTGGGGCCCGATTCCAGAACTGCCTGGCCAAGTTAGTATTGCTGCAAAGCGTACATTAAACAGGCAACATCGATGTACACCACCAGCCCACATAACACATCTAAGTAGCTATTCTTCATGGAATCCAACCATCAAGTGCTGCTGGGGTGAGCTTGATTCTGTCCTCAGTTCACCTAGTAATCACTTTGAAGCAAAGGACTCCCGAGATCACAATTAAAGACTGATTTCTGACTTTTAGGCTTAACATCGTACTAGATGAAGGAACGTTGACTGACCGTTTCGCCAAGAGGGTTCAATTGTCATATGTACCAGAAACGGAACAATAAAATTCTTACAGGCTCGTTAATATGATAGCACAACAAATAAATATACCATAATTAATAAAACATATACATTAATAATCGGTGCTATGAGGCAACCAGACTATATGTACAAAACCATAATGCAACCAAAACAAAGTGCACAGTAAATTTTTGGTGAGGTCGGGCTGTGCAGTATGATTCAAGTATTTGATGGTGGTAAGGGAAAAGCTGTTCTTGAATGTGGAGGTCACGGTTCTCGGCGTCTGGTACCTTCTTCCCGATAGTAACCATGAGATGGCCACGGTGTGGTGGGTCTTTGATGACATTAGCTATCTTCTTGAGGCAGAATCTCCTATAGATGATGGGGAGGTCAATATCGGTGACAACGACTACCACTTTCTTCAATTGTCTGAAGAAGGGTTTCGACCCGAAACGTTGCCTATTTCCTTCGCTCCATCGATGCTGCTGCACCCGCTGAGTTTCTCCAGCATTCTTGTCTACCACTTTCTTCAGCCTCCTTCTTTCCTGGACGCCCGAGTTATGGAACCAGGCCAAAGTGTGACCAGTCAGGATGCTCCCTACTGTACAACTGTAGTAGTTCCATGGAGTATTTGGCAGCGTTCCAAAACTCCTCAAAGGAAGTAGAGGAGCTTTCTAGGAAGTAAAAGGTAGGAATGGCTTGTGAATAAGTCCTACCACAGCTGCCGATAGTCCATCTGATCCTCCAGTTTAGACTGAGCGCATCTCTCGGCTTTCCTGGTCGGGCAGCAGGGTGGCTTAGCGGTACAGCTACTGCCTACAGAGTTCGACCCTGACTACAGGTGCTTGTCTGTACGTAGTTTGTTTGTTTTCCCTGCGGGGGTTTTCTCTGAGATCTTCGGTTTCTTCCCACACTCCAAAGACGTACAGGTTTGTAGGTTAATTGGCTTAGTATAAAATGTTAGTTGTCCCGAGTGTGTGTCAGATAGTGTTAGTGTACAGCGATCGTTGGTTGGTGCAGACTCGGTGGGCCGAAGGGCCTGTTTACGTGCTGTATCTAAACTAAACTGAACTGATCAAGGTCATATCCAGACCCTGTATTGGCAGATTGGAATGCCTGAGGTCTAGTCCTCAATAGACTGCAAACCTCATGACTCCCCCCACAAATGGCACCTGATCTGCTGAGTTCCCCCAGCTGATCTCCTATTTCAATACCACACTAATTGTTTTTAAATTTATAATGTGAATAATTGAAAAGAGTGCAAAGCGGTTGTTATCATCAGCGTGATATTTTGATGTAATTATATGCTTTTCCAAGGTAGGACACTAAAAGTGCACACTTCAGAAACATAAACAATAATTGGAAAGTATATTCTAAAGTTGTGGCTCTCAAATTAGGCGTCACTTTAGACTTTAGGGATCAGGCCCTTCCGCCCCCCGAGTCCGTGCTGACCAACGATCACCCCGTACATTAACACTATCCTATGCTCTCGGGACAATTTACAGTTTTACCGATGCCAATTAATCGACAAACCTGAACGTCTCTTTGGAGAGTTTAGGAAGAAACCGAAGCACGCGGTCACAGGGAGAACGTACAAACTCCGTACATACAGCGCCCGAGGTCAGGATCGAACCTGGGTCTCTGGCGCTGTACGGCAGCAGCTCTGCTGCTACACCACTGTGTGTATTTTCAACGTATTGTCCACTCAACCCTTTGCAAACGTATCCCATAGGCTAAAGTGAGTATATAAGGAAGCAGGTGGATATAATAACAGTTAATATTGTTTTGGTGTCTTTGGAGCCTATAATTAGGTATTGCTGACGGATGATGTCATATTTTGTAAGCACCTAAGCACACAAACTCCATCTAGGCAGCACCCGTAACCAGGATTGAACCTGGGTCTCTCGCGCTGTAAAGGGCCTGTCCCACTTACGTGTTTCTTTTCGGCGACTTGCCAGCACACGTCAGAGTTGCAGCAGGTCTCCGAAAATGTTCAACATGTTGGAAATCCAGTGGCGACCAGAACAAGGTACAACTCTTTGAGCGACTACTCACGACTACTCACGACCATACAGGCGTCACCCCGCGACCTGTATGGTCGTGAGTAGTTTCCTCAGTCGCCCAAGGAGTTATAGCGTCTTTCTGGTCGCCGCTGAATTTTCAACATGTTGAAAATTTTCGGCGACCTATGACAGTGCCGGCAGTCGCCGAAAAAGCCGCGTGAGTGGGACATGCCCATAAGGCAGCAACTCTACCGCTGTACCACAGTGTTGCCTCAAACCAATCAAGGGGTTCTGACTTTGTTGCAAGAGCATTGCTGGCAAATGTTGGAAATAGAACATGCACATTCAGTTTAGGACAAAAAGATAGGGCTGAGATGTTTTGATCGACATTTGAAGTGCCCATAAATCTGCAGACCCGTCAGAGAATGGGATGACTGCTATCCTAAAATTACAAAAACTATTAAAACGGAGTTATCAGTGCCTCTATCTCTGGTATGGAAATATTGCTGCAAGGTCTTTTTCAGCTGCATCAATGAAACAATACAAACTTCAATGGCAGGTGGATGTAAGGGGGCATAAAAATCTAAATGAAAAAAAAAATCAAACCTTAAAAAATGGTTGAGGAGAACCAGGCTTGATGCAGATGGTTGCTTCCGACATCTCAACGGTGGGACCCTCTTAAATGGTGTCCGTACAAACCGCTCACGGCATGAAGTCACATATGATAGGTGAGACGCTTGCTTGTTCTGCCAGTGTACAGAGACATAGTTCAGCTTAGACTTGGCAATGGCCCAGCCAAAATAGTTAATATGTTTTCTTTGTTGAATGTTACTGTGAAGCACAGGGTGTACCGGATGCCAGAAGATATCAAGGTTCAAGTTTTGCATAAAATTAAACACTTTATGTTTGTTATATTCAGTCTGTAACTCAATGAAGCTATCAATGTTACTACTGTGCTCAGTTAAAGGTTGACATTGGATTTGCCCTTTCTAATACAGATACAACATCCAGAATATAATTGCTAATGGCCAGAAAACAACATCATCTGTCCCGACGATTATTTTACTGCTATTGCTGTGCAATTGCTACTGTATTAAGGTGAAATTCTACTTCATAGTTACTATTTAATATGAAATATTATCAGCAATAGTAACCGTAGTGCTGTCCTTTAAATGATGTGAAGAAATTGGGCGACACGGTGGCGCAGCGATAGAGTTGCTGCCTTACAGCGCCAGAGACCCAGGTTCGATCCTGACCACAGATGCCATTTGTACGGAGTTTGCACGTTCTCCATGTGACCACGTGGGTTTTCTCCAGATGCTCTGGTTTCCTCCCACACTTCAAAGATATACAGGTTTGTAGGTTGACAAATGTGCTGGAGAAACTCAGCGGGTGAGGCAGCATCTATGGAGCGAAGGAAATAGGCAACGTTTTGGGCCAAAACCCTTCTTCAGACTGATGGGGGGGGGGGGGGGGCAGGTGGAAGAAGAAAGGAGGAGGTGGAGATGCGGTATAGAAGATGCGACGTAGGAATTGGGAGTAGGGGATAGAGTCCTTACAGGAAGCAGGGTGGGAAGAAGTGTAGTCCAGATAGCCATGGTAGTCAGTGGGTTTATAGTGGATGTTGGTCAGGAGTCTATCCCCTGCGATGGAGATAGTGAGGTCAACAAATGTCGGAAATGGTCCAGGTGTATTTGAGAGCTGGATGGAAGTTAGTGGTGAAATGTAAGGACTTCCTGTAAGGACTCCATCCCCTACTCCCAATTCCTCCGTCTACGCCGCATCTGCACCCAGGATGATGTTCCACACCAGGGCATCAGAGATGTCCTCATTCTTCAGGGAACAGGGGCTCCCCTCCTCTACCATAGATGAGTCTCTCACCAGGGTCTCTTCTATATCCCGTGATTCTATTCTCACTCTCCATCCCCCCCACTCGTAACAAGGGCAGAGTCCCCCTTGTCCTCACCTCCCACCCCACAGGCCGTCACGTACAACAAATAATCTTCCATCATTTTCGCCACCTCCAACGTGACCCCACCACTTGCCCCGTCTTCCCATCTCCTCCCCTGTCTGCTTTCCGCAGAGACTGCTCCCTCCGTAACTCCCTGGCCAATTTGTCCCTTCCCACCCGTACCACCCCCTCTCCAGGCACTTTCCCTTGCAACCGCAAGAAATGCTACACTTGTCGCTTTAACTCCCCCCTTGACTCCATTCAAGACCCAAGCAGTCTTTCCAGGTACGGCAGAGGTTCACCTGCACCTCCCCCAACCGCATCTATTGCATCCGCTGCTCTAGATGTCAGCTGCTCTACATCAGTGAGACCAAGCATAGGCTTGGCGATCGTTTTCGCCGAACACCTCTGCTTGGTTCGCAATAACCAACCTGATCTCCCGGTGGCTCAGCACTTCGACTCCCCCTCCCATTCCGAATCAGACCTTTCTGTCCTCGACCTCCTCCATGGCCAGAGTGAGGACCACCGTAAATTGGAGGAGCAGCACCTCATATTTTGCTTGGGCAGTTTGCACCCCAGCGCTATGAACATTGACTTCTCTAATTTCAGGTAGACCTTACTTTCTCCTCCCCTTCTCAGCTCTCCCTCAGCCCACTGGCTCCACCTCTTCATTTCTTCTTCCCTCACCCCCAAACCCCACATCAGTCTGAAAAAGGGTTTTGGCCCGAAACGTTGCCTATTTCCTTCGCTCCATAGATGCTGCTGCACCCGCTGAGTTTCTCCAGCACTTTTCTAGTATCTGCAGTTCCTTCTTAAACAGGTTTGTAGGTTAATTGACTTTACTAAAATTGTAAATTGGCCCTATTGTGTAGAATAAAGCTAGTGTACAGGGATTGCTGGTTGGCACAGGCTCAGTGGGCCGGAGGGCCTGCATCCATGCTGTAACTCTAAATTAAACTAAAACTTGTAAATTCACATTAAATTTGAAGTGATTGTATATAAATGTAAGAATGTCTTTCATTTTAAGGGATTTCCACATATTCATGAGTTAAGGGGATTACTGTTCTGTGGATTTTATGATTTACATAAGATGGCTCACTAGATAAAATGGAGTGCAATTAATATTCTAAACTATAGATATTGTAAAGAATAATTTGGAGAAATGGAGGACGTTTGAAACTATTTGAGCTGAATTGATCGCCCAGTCTAAAACACAAGGGGAGATTGTTTGTGGACACAAAGAACGCCAGATGCTAGAATTTGGAATCTGAAGAAGGGTCAACCTGAAACATCGCCCATATATATCCTCCAGAGATGCTGCCTGACCCGCAGAGTACTCTTGCACTTTGTGAAGTAGTTTGGGTTGTATTAACAAATAAGCAAAATTAGGCACCCTGGATCACATGTTGCGCTTACTGTATGTATACATACAAACACACACACACACTACATATATATATTGTAAATATTCCACCATATTTCATAAAAAGAGAGAAAATCGTGACTATGATAGATAATATTTAAAAATTATTAAAGTGTTATCATTATTAAAGAGTAATTAAGCAATTACATTGAATTCCAATGTTTTTGGTGGTCTTGGGACACTTGAAGTCAGTGCAATAAAACCATTTGGCGGAGTCTAGAGGGTCATATGTTGCCCTAGGTGCATTGGCATCAATAACCTCGGGGGCAAACAGGGATTAGAAATATTTGAACCTTGGTCAGGATGACGAGCAAGTCATTGGAACAAGAATGAAATTGTCTGTGTGGTATTAACATAATTCCTTTAAAATTGCAAACGTGAATGAGCGATGTCAGATCCTACCTAGCGAAAGAGAAAGTGAAGAGTATGATTTGTGACTGGGCACAAAGTGACTTTGCTGAGTCCAAATTCAATGCACGGGTTGATGGCAGAGGGGGAGGTAGGGAAACGAAACATCATTAAAGGCAGTCATAAGACAGTTATACGTACAGTACATAAAACAGACTAAATTGTCTGTGGGGCGTACGATGAGAAGACAAATTGACTTTCCAATTCTTATGCGCTAATGATTACTTAAGCCAAGAGCTTCAAGAATCAAGAGTGTAATAATAGAAAATATACAATAAACTGATAACTGTAAAGTCAAAAGTGCAACCAAAGACATATTACATAATACAACCAACCAATTACATATGTGTAGGAAGGAACTGCAGATGCTGGTTTAAACCGAAGATAGACGCAAAAATCTGGAGTAACTCAGTGGGTCAGACAGCATCTCTGGAGAAAAGGAATAGGTGACATTTCGGGTCAAGACCCTTATTCAGAAGTTACTCCAGCTTTTAGTGTCGATCTTCAATTACATATTCTGTTGAGCTGCTGCAATTAAGAATTTCATTATTCTAACTCGGAAAAATGGAATAAAACACTCTTGACTCTTGACACAGTCTATAGAAGTTAGCGTGTGTGGTGTTCAGGAGCCTGAAGGTCCCTCAGCAGACGAGCACTTGTGGATGAAAGGCTGTGGTGTCGATGAGGAGCCAATCTACTGCATCCATCAGAGATTCACATGAACCTTGCTCATAATTTCCTTTCACTGATGAGAAATTGTTTGCAGCAACCAGACACATTTACTGTCTACCTGATGTGAGCGATTTACAGGGCTTCGTAAGATTGCACCTCCGAAGAAGATCTAATGATAGAAGAGAGAGCTCATCCTGCCGTACGAATATTGCCCATGTCCTGGTGTCGTAACAGCGTGACAGCGTCCGGCTTCCTCAACTCAGATTTAGTCGAAGGAACCTGGAAGAAAATTGAATTTGGAAAAAATGTTGAAACATGTTTAATTCACGTTGCAACATGGATTAATAAAAAGCAGCAATACGACGGATTCTGAGATCAAACATAAATACGTGTAAAAAGCTCACATTCTAAAATAGCATGTCATGAATCAAAAACAGCACTCTATGCGAGTTTTTAACAAACTCACATATTGCGGCATTGAAAGAACAAATTTGAAAATTGTCGTGTATACTAATGGTTGTAATGAGTGCCCCAGGGTGTTCCATCTGGAATGGGGAACCTGGAGCTGATTAAAGCACAAGCCTGCACCTCATGCTTTAATCATCTTTCTATGCCCTATTCCAGCACAAAATAATGATGGAACCAATTTTGGCTGATAGACCATAAAAAAATTAAATCTTTAGCTTTCTGATTTCTGGGAAAATACCAAAGTCAAATAAAAAGCTACAAATAATTATCGCTTGACAAGAAAAGAAAATGAGAGTGCATATTTAATATTGAAGTTATCTTAAAGGAAACTCTAGTGCTTGGAGCTTTGTAAAACTTTTATGGGGTTTTTTTGGACATTTTAGAAACTTTTAATTCCATAACTTAACCTGATGGGAAACCGGTGTTGCTTTTTTAATAACAAAGTTAGATCATTTACTTGATCTCCCAAAGTTGACTGCATCCACATTTTTCACTGTTTCTCTGAGGACGTTGAGCTAAGCAACCCAAAGTTATTACTGGTCAAATAAATATATAATTGTATCCTCTCTTTACATAGTTTTCTCACAGAGTGCTGGAGTAACTCAGCGGGACAGGCAGCATCTCTGGAGAAAACGGATAGTGATGTTTCGGGCCGGTCATCTGCAGCTCTTTGTTTCCACTGATCAGATCCATCTTTTCCTTCAACCAACACCAACTAAAAACTGATGAACCTACTGCTTGGTCACTCACTTAATTGCTGTTGTGAGAAAGGCTGCATGATGCCTCCAAACAGTCGCAACACTTCAAAAACCCTGTTATCCCATGACACACTTTGATACATTCAGAGCCAATTAGGTACTTCAATGATATTTGATTCTTTTTTTCCAAATACAGGTTACAAGAAATCTTAAACCTGTATGATTCTATGATCTGAAGAAAGGTTTTGGCCTAAAACGTTGCCTATTTCCTTCGCTCCATAGATGCTGCTGCGCTGAGTTTCCCCAGCATTTTTGTGTACCTTCGATTTTCCAGCATCTGCAGTTCCTTCTTAAACACTGATTCTATGATTAAACCGTTTCAATTCATGTTTATATGTACCAGTAGTTAAGACTACGAAACATGTAAAAACATTTTTGTTTACATAAATCAGATCCTCCGCCATAAAAAAAGGATGCAGGATTGAAATAAATATCCTCGGCACCCGATCATACTGAGCCACATTTCCATAAATGAGAACATGGGCACATTTTCTTGTCAGTTAGACCCCAAAGGAAAGGTTCACCCACTATATCACTGAACGTGCATGACTTGTCATTTTGAAATACCTGTTTTATTCCCTTTTGGGGAATGACACCGTCTCTATCTGATACAGGAGACAAACAATCAGTACAGTAAGTAGCAGGGCAGTTTGGATTTCATCACATATATAATTAGTTGGGACGAAAAGAGAGCTTCTGGCTTCAGTTCAATTTTGTGCTGGTCAGAAGCGATGAGAAGACCTTTAACTTCAAATTCTGTCATTAAGAAATCTGTCTCCTCTTTAGACTTAGGGAAAGTGGCATTTCTGACAGAACTGTAAACAGATGCGAGCATTGTTACTAATGACAGGTGATTATAAGTGGCATGGGTGCCAGGGTAATTAAACCATTCCGTGACAGCAACATTTGGTGCTGTGGTATTCCTGCATTAGAATAATTGTTGCAGCACATTTTCACCTGCTAGGCCACAGCTTCGAACATCATTAATTTTGTACTGGAACATGGTGCCTGGAGAAATGGACCCGGGCCTCGTTTTCCGCGACGCTTCTGCTGGGTGCCGGGGGTTCTTCAGTCTTGCGGCAGCAGTTCTGTCAGCGTTATGTGACAAGAGACATTTTGCAGTAATGACAAACAGCGGCTGTGACTGACAGGATCACTGAGTGAATTGAGCATGTTCAATTAGGAGCGAAAGAGAAGTAACCTGGGATAAAACCAAATGGTCCAATTGTGCTTGGTTCTGACCCTTTGACTTCCAATCTTGCTGTAGCAGAGCAAGCAGGCGATACCTTTACCATCCCTAAGTCACAATGATAAAACTGTTTAGGTTTTCTTGTTTGAAATAATCCGACCACTGTATGTTTGCAAAGTGAAACACAAATCGTAAAACAAAAGGCAGTGGCACCACTCTATCTCTTCTGTCCTGCCCGCAGAAAATGGTCCATTGTCATTCTCCTGAAGAATTTATCCAGGACAGAGTTCCCAGAAACCAATACAAGATAAATGATTGTTCTTTGAACTTCTCCTTCCTACTGTGACGGTTATATCGCTGTCATTCACCTGGAGCCAAACTGACGCCAGTGTAATGGGGAAGCTTGCTGTCGAGTGTATCTCCTCTTTCTGTTGTCATTCAGTGCCATGACTTCTACGTTCGTTTAGAGCCTGATGCCTGAAGCTTTAGATAAAGTTATACTAAGGAGCTTAATTAAACTGTCTTAGTTTGCTCTTACTCGACTGCCTTTATTACATCATTTAACTTGCAGACATTCCTAACTACTGCAGCTAGCCGCAGCTTGTCTACAACAAGAAATTGAATTTCTTGTCGTAGACAATTGAAAATTTTTTTTAAATGACTATATATTAGCACTTTTCCCAATGCCCAGAAAAATCCCCTAGCTTTGGAAATGCTCTTCAAAATGATTATTTGTGTTCAACTGCAATAGACTTGAAAGTGTAATATAGTCAAACTGCAGATGCTGATTTTTATGGGGAAAGAGCACAAAGTGCTGGAGTAACTCAGGCAGCATCTCTGAAAACATCTTGGTAATATCCACTCCCCTTTCTCCCCCGAGACCGCTCCCCTTTCTTTCACTCCCCTCCCCTGAACTCTGGCTGACCATGTACCGGTTTCTCCCCTCCCCCCCTCCCCACCAATGGCTCCACAATTCACAAATGTCACCTCCTTGATCCACTGCAGTCGGCCTGGTGAAGAGGCTTCCTGACGTTGGGGAGGCAGTTCCAGGGTTTGGGCCCAATAATGGTGAAGGCACAGCCATACTTTTCTAACTCTCAGTCTGAAGAAGGGTCTCGACCCGAAACGTCACCCATTGCTTCTCTCCGGAGATGCTGCCTGTCCCGCTGAGTTACTCCAACATTTTGTGTCTATCTACTCTTTATCCTTCTTGGGCACGCATCTGTCATTTCATCTCCGGCCTTAGTCCATCAATATCCAAATCAAAAAGCCCCATCGCCTATGTTGACCTATTACCAGTTGCGGTTTGTTCTGACGCTCCTCTATATCACAGCTTTATATCCTGCCTCCCCCCCCCCCCCCCTCCATCGCACCGAATCAGGCCTGTGGAAGGGTACTCGACCCGAAATGTCACCTATCCATGTTCTCCAGAGATACTGCCTGATCCGCTGAGTTACTAATATCCAATATTCATTGCATATTATGTATATATGGTAACGACGTCAGGCAAGTCATTCAGTTCAGTATAGTTTATTGTCACGTGTACAGCAAAACACTTTTGTTGCATGCTATCCAGTCAGCAGAAAGACAATTCATGATTGTCATTCCATTATGTCCTATGCAGAATTCTGATCTATTAAAAGCTAATGTGTGGGAATGTGGTTGATAGGAATGTGTTGAGTATTTAAAAAAAAAGTGGGATGAATGTAGGATTAGTTTAAATGAGTGGTTGATGGTAAATATGGGCTCTGTGGCCATGGGGCCTGTTTCTGTGTTGTATTCCTCTGTGACTGTGACTTTCTTCCCTGCAGTATATTAATAAGCCAGATGAATTTCTAGGGCAATCTTGTCGTTTCAGGGTTCACCATTACTGGGGCTATTTATTTTTCTAAATCCCAGATTTATTTAATTGGTTGAGGTTTAAATTCCCCACCTGTTGTGAAAATTAAGCTTATTTCCCTGGATCAATATGTCAAGAACATTGGCTACTAATTTAATAGATTAACCACAGCCCCGCTGTACTTTGTGAAATGCTGTGGGTCCACATCGGTTTCTTGAAGATGAAACTGTATTCCAAGTTGTTTCAGCGGGATAAAGTTTGGCCTCTTAGGGGTTCTTTTCACCTAAATTCCTGCGAGTTTGTCCTTTATGGTGGAATTGTGGTTAAATTGTTTGATTAGTAATCCAGGTTGTTTGATTAGTAATCATTCAATTGGTCCATTCAGCCTCACAATATGGAAAAATGTGGGAAACGGCACCAGTCACCACTAATTCAACCTCACCAAACCCTTTGGCTGATTCATTCAGGAAGGAAATTCAGCTGCCACAGAAATCTGTCTCCATCTTAAGCTTGTGTAGGAAATAGCGGCAGATGCAGGTTTAAATCGAAGGTACACGCAAAATGCCAGCATAACTTAGCGGGACAGGCAGCATCTCCGGAGAGAAGGAATAGGTGACGTTTCGGGTCGAGTCTGAAGATGGGTCTCGATCCAAAATGTCTCCCATTCCTCCTCTCCAGAGATGCTGCCTGTCCCACTGAATTACTCCAGCATTTTGGGTCTAACTTCCATCTCAAGCTTGCTCCACGATGGTATGCAAGCCATGACCTCAAAGAGTGGGTCTGTGGTAGAGCCATTCTCAAACAAATCTACATCATTGCCCCAATATTTTGACGGAGTAGCGATTCAATGGGTCGAATGGCCTAATTCTGCTCCTATATCTGATGCTTTTCTGGTCTTATAAGAGTCAGGAAGTCATGTTACAGCTTTATGGGACTTTAGTGAGGGCGCATTTGGAGTATTATGTTCAGTTCTGGTTGCCCCATTGCAGAAAGGATGTGGAGGCTTCAGAGATGATGCACAAAGGTTTGCCAGAATGCTGCCTGAATTAGAAGGTATTAGTAATGAGGGAAGGTTGGACAATCTTTGATTGTTTCTCTGGAGTGTCGGAGGTTGAGGGGGAGACCTGATAGAAGATTATAAAACTTTGAGAACCTTTTTCCCAGGGTGGAAAGGTCAAGGACTAGAGGGCATAGCTTTAATGTGAGAGGGGAAAAGTTAAAGGAGATGTGTGGGGCAGGTTTAGTGGGTGCCTGGAAGGTGCATGGTGCAGGTAGATGTGATAACGGTATTTATGAGGCTTATAGATAGGAACATGGATATGCAGGGATTTAACTGGGGGAGGGGGGGGGGATTAGTTTAACTTGTCATCATGTTTGGCATACACAATGTGGGCCAATGGGCTTTTTACTCTTCTATGTTCAATGTTCTATTTACCTGCAAATGATGAACTATTCCCTCAGTGGAGAATCTTAGCTTCAACTTTCCAAAGCCTGCTCTGCACTGTTGCAATTAGATTTATAAATGAAATGAAGATCGAAGTAGTATCCTACAGATATCATCAAATTCATTAAAGACTTTGAACATCAGAGCACTTCCTGATTTATGAATGAGCACAGTGGTATCTTGCTTAGACTTTTAACATTTTGATTGCTGCAGAATACTAGCAAGTTTATTTCTCATATCCAGCCAAGCTCATTCTGATTCCAATATTCCTGATTCGCAGAGAATTTCTCTTCCAACTCAGAAGTAGTCCTTCACTTAAGACACAAGAGCAGATTCTTTACCTCCACTTCTATGGTACAAAAGCTGTCCAAATGTATTTAAGTCATAACGTAAGATTTTGGTCAGATTTGCTCATGAGATGATCATTGGCAAAGTTTTAATGTTTGGTTTTTAAAGTGAAGAATATGTATTCCACCATGCAACTGTGATGCAAGCTCTCTTCATCATATCTCCAGAAAACAACTTAGAGCCGTGCTTGAGGGAGCTCCTCAAAGCGTTAAGGTTTTGCCCAGGTAGGCCCAGAGCCTGATTAGTTGTTTTGTAACAGCACAGACTATGTGTGAAGTCAACAAATGAAAGGCCAATCTTCAACTCCCATCTAACTTTCTCACCTTTAACCCATATCTATTGATAGAGCTTCAACGGCAATCAGGTAGAGAATGTCAAAGACTTTGGAATACCGTTCAACCATTTCATAGGGGAATGCAGGGATATGGATCATTTGCAGGGAGAGGAAATGGCTTATCCTGGCGTCATGTTCGGCACAAACATTGTGGGCTGAAGGGCCTATTCCTGTGCTGTACGGTTCTATGTTCTATATTCTACCATTCAATAGGTTCTCTCCATTTAAAATATCGATTTTTAGGTTTTCACCAAAGGTAAATTACATCATATTTCTTCCATTACGTTGCAAACCCCACTTGATCAATCAGTCCATCTTCTTTACAGATTAATTGCGTGCATCACATTAGTCTCTTTGTGCTGATGTGTGTCCAATGTCATATGTACTTCTGCTCCACAAGAGTTTTCACTCATTGCATTAGAAACAGTACCAGATGCAGGCAGCGGGTATAGTTTGTCTTCACCTCAGAAATTTTACCTCATTGATGAAACTACTGTCATTTTTTTTTAACTAACATGGAGGATCCAGGGCCTTGATAGCAAAATGAAGACCCCCCTCCGCCTCCCGCTATGCCCCACTCCCCAGCCCCACTCTCCACACTGCTTTATTCAAAGGGACCATTAATTCCTTGAAGGCTACTTATTGATGATCAGTCTGATAAGGATGTCAAAGCAGCGTGTAAAGATCATGGTTTGTGAAGTTTACAAGGAATACAGTAGCAGGAACAAAAGCAAGATGCTCCCAGATACAAGTGCATTATTTGCTAGAAATCTAGGAGCTTGAGATAGAATCAGTTTGTAGGAAGGGTCCCAACCCAAAACATCACCTATCCATGGGGGAACAAAGGGGCACCCAGTGTGGGTGAGGGGAGGGGGGGCACTCTAGTTTAGAATCCTCTGCGATCGTTTGTTTGTTTGTTCATTTGTTCCGCTGAAGGCGCTGAGCACCCGGCAGCCAGACGAGAGTCGCTTGTCTTTTTCATTGTGTTTTCACTTTTAATTTCAAGTTTTTGTGTATTTCGTGTGTTGTGGCTGTCGGCAAATCAATTTCCCTCCGGGGATGAATAAAGTTTTATCGTATCGTTTTGTTTTCCAGAGATGCAGCTTGACCCGCTGAGTTACTCAGCACTTTGTCTTTTTTTTTTGTAAATCTGCATCTGCAGTTCCGTGTGTCTTCTATTGTAAATTACTGTTTAGATCAAGGTTGGCCTTCAGCTTTTATACTGTTGGCTTTTGCTGGAGAAAAGGTGCTGGCATCATTTCCCACAGTGTATTAGGGAGGTCATAAATACTCCATGTTCCAGATGAGTAGAATTCACCTTGTTCACCTTTGGTCAAGAGCATCAGCCAGATGCCAATGACTCATCTTGTCTTCACGTTGCAGACACCTCTTGTGAGCTCTGAGATGTATTCCAATTCAAAGGAGTACCACGACACAAATGCTGCTTTGTGAACATGTACTTTATGCCACGATACTCACCGCCAGTAAAAGTTAAAAAGATATCAGGAGCAGGGTCGGCACGGTGGCGCAGCAGTTGAGTTGCTGCTTTACAGCACCTCACAGAGACCCGGGTTCAATCCTGACTAGGGGTGCTTGTCTGTACGGAGTTTGTATGTTCTCCCCGTGACCTCATGGGTTTTCTCTGGGTGCTCCGGTTTCCTCCCACACTCCAAAGACGACAGGTGTGTAGGTTAATTGGCTTTGGTAAAAATTATGAATAGCCCCTAGTGGGTAGGATAGTGCTAGTGTATGAGGATCGCTGGTCGGTGCGGACTTGGTGGGCCGAAAGGCCTGTTTCTCTAAGGGTGCCGTATCTCCAAACTAAACTAAATGAAACTAAACCGCATGCTTATATAGTTACAAATATCATTATTCCATTGCATTTCTATGTTTATGTTTGTTTTCTTAAAATTTTGGTAATTTTATATTTATTAATTGATGGTTCCTAATAAGTTTTGAAATGAAGGGGCATGGTGGTTTGAGATTTTTTCCAGCTGTTTTGAGGGTGGGATTGCTCCTGATCCCACCACTGGATGACATCCTTGCCAGTAGGGATCAAAACCAATACTTAGTAGCTAATTGACACCTATTTGGAGTTTTCGGGACTTTTTCCTTCGATCAATGCCAAATTCCTGTGGTTAACTGCTGGCAGCAAACGCAAGGCCTGTATTTTCCAGAGCTTGCCCTTGTGATCATGTTAGCGTTTAAAAATGGCTAAGATTTACACCCTTGCGTGTTACTTTACTGCAAGATTGCTTTTGAATTTGGTTGTGACATTTAACATACAGAGTCAATTACAAATACACAAGAAATATGTTTAAATAATCAGCGAGATTCTCTCCAATGACTTGCAGAATTTGCTGT
The DNA here is from genome assembly GCF_028641065.1 of Leucoraja erinaceus. Classification (NCBI taxonomy): domain Eukaryota; kingdom Metazoa; phylum Chordata; class Chondrichthyes; order Rajiformes; family Rajidae; genus Leucoraja; species Leucoraja erinaceus. Next base: position 7,034,020 of record NC_073393.1, read on the forward strand.
GTGCCTTTACTTAAATGGCACAAAGGCGGAGATGATCCTCAGGAAGATGATTGTGGGAAGAACATAACTCTGCAGCTCCGTGTCATAGATTTTAGCTGTCAGCAGAGTGGAAGGTGCAATAATTTACAGATCTCAGAAGCTCACTGCATTCCAACTTCATCTTCAATATGAATGATATTTATGGTTTGAGATTAACAGCCCAGAATATTTAAAACATAAATCAATTGTCTACGAATTTAGAAATTCACTTAATAAACACCAAGGAAGAGATTATCGTAGAAAAAAAATATTTTTACCATAATGTCTGATTAATAAATTTATCCATTTAATATAATTCTTAAAAAATATATGATAATTATTTATTTTTGGCAACACTAATGTTCTGGCCTGTGGCATTCTGCGGTATTTTACAAATAAAGATGCTCTGCTAAATCCTCTGCAATAGTTTATGATAAGTAATAGATTTAATAAGTAATGGGAAATAAGGTGCAAAATGTTCCAAAGACGAGCAGGCCAGGCAACATCTGACAAGAGGGCATTGAAAGGGTCTGAGGGAGGGTCTTGATCCGATAAATGTCACCCATTCCTTCCCTCCAGAGATGCTGCCTGACTCGCTGAGTTACTCCAGCTTGTTGTGTCTATCTTTGGTTTAAACGAGCATCTACAGTTCCTTCCTACATTCTTTCTTTCCTTCTTTCTTTCTTTCTCTCTCTCTTTGCAGATGCTGCCTGATCGCTTGAGCATCTCCAGCGTTTTCTGTTTCTTTTCATATTTCCAGCATATGTAGCATTGCGCTTTTGCTTTTGGAAAATAATGGGAAAATATAGGATGTGGTAATGTGATTTCTTTTTCTCTCTCCAAATGCTGACTGACCACCAGAGTGTCCCCAGCATTTTCTGTTTCTTTTCAGCTTTCAGGCATATGTAATATTTTGCTTTTTATTTTAGAAAATATTGGAAAATCTAGGACTCGGTAATGATATAACCACGTTTCATAAATGTGTTTACTCAATACCCTTGGATTGCATATTTGTAACTGTCCTCTTGAAGCCAATGGGTATAAAATATGAGTGCAAGGGGTTATGCACCAATTATAGTGTATGTGCATAGTACGCATTTCTGAAATTCTGTTCTATTGCAACTAAAAATACATTTCTAATCCCTACGCTCACTGCAGATACACCTGACGGGGAATATTTTACAAGTGATAAACAAACTTTCCAAGGTCACCACTTAGCCCAAGAGCAACGTTCATTTTAGGGAGTTCATGGTGACAGATACCCTGCCTTCCAATCCAACTGCGGACAAGTGAGATTATGAGCCTGTTATTTACTACGAAAAATCACTTCATGTATTAAAGTAGTAGGTAAATAGTTCCCTCCATATGCTCCCTACTTTGGATGATTTGCTGAGCTGACATTTTTGTATTATAATAGAGACACATAATCATCTCAATTCATATGGAAGAGTTAGGAAGCACTTGTGTGAAACACATTTTCCTTAAGTCTCTGTAAAAAAAGTTAGTTATCTTTAACAGCTCTAGGACAACATTTTAAAGTGTTTAATATCTTAAGATTTGGCTTTCACCACAGATTTAAAAAAAAACCACATCAAAAGGTTTCACCAGTTTTCAGGAATGTCCATTGCTTTATTCGTTAGTATTTAACTTTTCCCGTTGTATTTTCACCCATTTGTTAGATCTGCACATGAAGATTTATGGCTTCATATTAATGATTCACAGATAAATTGTTTTGCATCTGATCTGATTGTTATGGACATTTGCCACTGCCCAAAAGATTTGTCCTGGACCAGCTACATCGAAGCTGTGGCCAAGACTGCACACTGTGCCTCAACTTACTTAGTAGGTTCAGGATGTTTGGCATGTCCCCAGCAACCCCAACCTCGTTCTACAGATGTGCCATAGAAAGCATTTTATTGGGATACATCACAACATGTTTTGGGAACACTTCCATCCAAAACCGCAAGAAATTGCAGAGAGTTGTGGACATAGCCCGGACCATCACACCAACCAACCTCCCTTCCAACATCATAATCGAGGACAAGTCTCACCCCAGTCATTCCCTCTACAACCCCGCCCCCATCAGGCAAGAGGTACAAACGTTTGAAGACACATACCTCCAGATTCAGGGAGAGTTTCTATCCAGCTGTTGTCAGGCAACTGAACTCATCCTCTCGAGTGCAGTCATGACCTCCCATCTATCTCATTGGAGACCTTTGAACTAACTTTGATCAGATGACACACAGCTGGGTAGCAATGTGAACTGTGAGGAGGATGCTATGAGAATGCAGGGTGACTTTGACAGGTTGGGGGAGTTATATAGTTACAAATATCACAGGAAACAAAGAGTAGGGACTAACGGGTCCCTTTCATGTTGGGGGAGTCCAGAACCAGTGGCCACAGTTTAAGAATAAGGAGTAAGCCATTTAGAACGGAGACGAGGAGACACTTTTTCTCACAGAGAGTGGTGAGTCTGTGGAATTCTCTGCCTCAGAGGGCGGTGGAGGCAGGTTCTATGGATGCTTTCAAGAGAGAGCTAGATAGGGCTCTTAAAAATAGCAGAGTCAAGGGATATGGGGAGGCAGGAATGGGGTACTGATTGGGGATGATCAGCCTTGATCACATTGCTGGCTCGAAGGGCCATAGGGCTACTCCTGCACCAATTGTCTATTGTCTATTAACTTTATCTTCACTAAATGTTGGTCCCTTTATCCTCATCTGTGCACTGTAGACGGCTTGATTGTGATCATGTATAGTCTTGTCTTTGACTGGGTACCACGTAAACAAGAGCTTTTCACTGTACCTCGCTACACGTGACAAGAGTAAATTAAACTGAACTAACGGATGCCGGCAATAAACTTGAACACTTGCCAGTAACTGTGGTGAGCAGTGAACCAGCAAAAAAACTGTAGACGGAATTGCAATTTATTTCTTGTCTGTGAATGGTTGGTGATAGACACAAAATGCTGGGGTAACTCAGTGGGATAGGCAGCATCTCTGGATGGAGAGATGACCAGTCTAAAGAAGGGTCTCGACCCGAAACGTCACCCATTCCTTCTCTCGAGAGATGCTGCCAGGCCCGCTGAACATATTTCATTGCTTACTTTCATCTTCTTTTGTGAAATCTTAAGAACAATTATCTAGGTTTGATGCTTAGGCAGGAAGGAGGTGAAAGCATTCTATATGTGTGCTGAACATGAATTGAAATGACAGAAGCTGGATGCGTTGAATAACTTTTTCTCATTCTTGGCTCCTTGTGTTCCGATGTAATATTAATGCCGCTTTGAAACTGTAAACAAGACATCCAATCTTAAATCCTGTGCAGTGGTGCCATTGATACCAGAGGGTTACATTTCATTTATATGACAGCGTGCAGCATAGTGTGTGCTCTTTCACTGTTCTTATCTGCAGTTTTCAGTTTTGTCATTGTTGTCAAGATATTTTGTTTCAAAATATTAAGATGGTGCTTATATAATTAGAATTTATCAATGTTTTGGCCTGCGGTTATAATGGCTTTTGGGGGAATTTTCAGCTTGTAGAATTTGTACTTTAATAAGGAAGCTTTAAATAGTTTCTGGTCAATCAGTGCATCAACAAAAGGCTGCTGACTTAAATATGCAACCATAATGTGGAAGCACTCATTACTTGTATAGATGCGATAAGGCACAATTACACACCTCTTCTCATATTTTTTAAAAAGAGCATTTTAAGTGCCGGCACAGTGGCGCAGCGGTAGAGTTGCTGCCTTACAGTGCCAGAGACCCGGGTTCGATCCTGACTATGGGTGCTCTCTGCACGGAGTTTGTACGTTCTCCCTGTGACCTGCGTAGGTTTCCTCCAGGAGTCCCGGTTCCCTCCCACACTCCGAAGATGACAGGTTTGTAGGTTAATTGGCTTGGTAAAATTGTAAAATTGTCCCTAGTGTGTGTAGGATGGTGTTAGTGTGCAGGGTTCCGCTGGTCGGCACAGACTCGGTGGGCCAAAGGGCCTGTGAATCACAGCTCACCCCAACTTTATGGCAGTTTGGGTAACGAAAACTCGTCCTTGTACAGGGTTCACAAATTACTACCCAAAAAATTGAGATGCGGAATAAAATTAGCTCTCGTGGAATTGATGTGAAAAATTTACTGAGGAATATGGATCGATGTATCGATGACACATTGTATAACTACGTGTTAATTACTGGCAGTTAACAAGTGCTAACAGTGGTAGTTAACAAATCGTTTTTGTCTCATGGCCGGTGAAGCGTGACTCGTAACGATTATCCATGGTCGTTTTTAAAAAAAATCCGTATTTAACAATTCTGACTCCTTCCTAGTACAGAAATTGGACATAAACTGGAAACTGAAAAGTAGGGGAACGCCATCCCCCTGCGTACCCCCCCATTTCCATCACTGGCCGCCATCAATTGTTGATCAAAGTGCTGACACAAAATGCTGGAGTAACTCGAAGGGTCAGGCAGCATCTCAGGAGAAAAGGAATAGGTGACTTTTCGGATTGACCCGTTGAGTTACTCCAGCTTTTTGTGTCTGTCTTCGATTTGAACCAGCATCTGCAGTTCCTCCCGACACAACAGTTAGAATGCTACTGGTGAAGGTACTCCCACTTCATTGTGGGCGAGGATTTTCAGGACTTAAACCCAACAGGAAAGAATTGCAATATATTTCCAGTTGGAGAGGTGCATAACATGAATATAAGTATGTCCTTTAATGTCCCTTCCTTCCAGGTGTGGCAGGTAACTGTGGGAAGGTAACGTAAGGTTACCTCGGGTCAACACTAACATTATTTCACATCTATACTACATTTATGTACTAAAGTAATAAGTCCAGTGGACATCGGTTTATGGTGAAGGGGAAAAGATTTAATAGGAATCTGAGGGGTAGCTTTTTCACACAATGGGTGGTGGGTATATGGAACAAGCTGCCAGAGGAGGTAGTTGAGGCAGGGACTATTCCAACATTTTAGAAACAGTTCGAAAGATACATATATGAAACAGGTTTGGAGAGATATGGACCAAACTCAGGCAGGTGGGACTAGTGTTGCTAGGACATGTTGGCCGATGTGGGCAAGTTGGGCTGAAGGGCCTGTTTCAACACTGTATCAGTCTATGACTGTATCTCAGGGAATGAAAAACAGAAAATCACAATTGTGAGAAACCTCTCCACAGTATACATTTTTATATAATTGTAATTGTTTTTTTATGCTGTTTATTTTGCATATATGATTCCTTGTGAACAATTATTAAAGAACTATCAGGGACATTTTTTCAACTACAATGCCTCTCAACATATTTTAAGATTTATTTTGTAGATACCAAGATTTTGAAGGGAAATCAGGGCAGTACGTTGGTGCGGTGGTAGAGTTGCTGCCTTAGCGCTCACAGCGCCAGAGGCCTCGGTTCGATCCCGGCTACGGGTGCTGTCTGTCTGGAGTTTGTACGTTCTCCCGTGACCGTGGGGGATTTCAGCGAGTACTTCAGTTTCCTCCCACACTCCAAAGACGTACAGGTTTGTAGGTTAATTGGCTTGTTATAAAAATGTAAATTGTTCCCAGTGTGTTAGGATAGTGTTACTATGCAGGGATCGCAGGTCGCCATGGACACGGTGGGCCGAAGGGCCTATTTCCGCGCCGTATCTCTAAACCAAACTAAACAATTAATGCTTCACTGTTTATTGGTGAGATCTTAAGACAGTTTCTCTCCCATAGAAAGTTATTGAGCTTTATTCCAATGGCACTTGAGCACCAAACTATGGATTGCTTCCCAATGGAATGAGAGGCAAAATGGGTTAAAAGTAATCAAATAGATTAATTGTATCAAAGTAATATTTTGGAAGCAATCTACCATACTTACTAAAAGAAAATTCATGCCAAGAATTATATATTATTTTTCCATGTGTTTCTGATATATTGTCAAGAAATACAGCAATAGACATCTCGTTGGTCAGCTTATGGTCCACTGCAAACTGCACTATCAAATATTTAACAGACTTGTCTCGTACATGAGTAAAACTCATATGGATTGAAGGATGGGATAACTAAATGTGCTTTGTAAATTTATTTCAACCTTTTCCCTTCTCACCTAAAATCTATGCTCTCTATAATTTGCCATTTTCACCCTGGGGAAAAAAACACTACCTGTCCATGCTACCAATGGCAGTCACAATTTGATAGACTTCAATCAGGTCACCTTTCAGCCTACGACATCCCAGCCAAAACAATCCGAATTTGCCCAGCCTCGCTAATTCTCTCAAATTCAGGCAACATCCTGGTGAACCACTTTTGCACCATCTTCAAAGCGTCCACAAACCTCTTGCAAAGAAACAAAATAGTTTTACAATTCCAATAAACTCTCACTCCAAGAAATTCCGTGATTTGGGATATTTAGGAGAAACCCCGTCAAAAGCCCTGGGAAGGTAAAAGTTTACAAAAGACCACAAAGGAAGGTGAATTTTTATGCTTGCTTCTGGGTGGTAAATGGATTGGTTCCATTGGCAGTCCAGTGTTACATTCCATTGTTGATATTTTAAAGTGAAGGAATCTCATTCTTCAAAATGTTCCACAATTTAAGATTTAGTATATTAAGGTCAGAGCTGTACTGCACGGGAACAGACACTTCGACCCGCCTTGTTCACGCCGACCAAGTTGGCATATTAAGCTAGTCCCCTTTGCTGGCATTTAGCCCATAGCCCTCTAAACCCTTCCTATCCATATACATGTCCAAACGTATTTTTAAAGCCATAATTGTATCTTCTTCTATAGCTATAAAACTAATTTAAAATATAAAACCAGTATACTAGAGTATAAAATAAATGATCATAGGAATTGATCGGGTAAACACAGCGTTTTGTCCGGAGAAGGGGACATAGGTTTAAGGCGAGGGGGGGGAAGCTTTAATGGGAACCTGAGGGGTAACTTTTGCACACAAAGGTGGGTTTATGGAACGAGCTGCCAGAGGAGATAGTTGAGGCCAGTATGATCACAGCGTTTAAGAAATATTTAGACAGGTACGTGGATAGGGTAGGGTTAGAGGGAAATGGGCAGAAAGCAGGCAACTGGGACTACTGTAGACTAGGCTTGTTAGTCGGCGTGGGCAAGTTGATCAGCCATGAATGGTGGTGCTGGCTCGAAGGGCCGAATGGCCTACTCCTGCACCTATTGTCTATTGTCTATTGTATGACTATAACTCTATCTTATTTGGATAGGGCAGGTTAACCATTGGTCTCTCATGGCAGATTTGTTTGCTTCAGATACACTACTACTCTTCTTCTTCTCGTGTATGGCGTGCACAGCCTAAAGTTGTAGGACAACTTGTTTTATTTGATCTTATTTGATTGTGCACGCCAGATTGATTGCATTCGTCGAAACAGGGCGGACCACGTGAAGGTTGCAATCTCCCATCCCACACTATTAGTGATCGTCCCAGTATAAATTATGATGGGTTAAGCCACAACAATTTATGATTATGTATTGGTTTAACATTTCCAAGGATCCATAACTGAAAAAAGTTGCCAGTCAAGGAAATCAATCAAGCTGTGGTGTGTTTTTTCAATGCTACTAAAAGGAAAGTGAATGATTCTGGAGTAATACTGTAGATGATAAAGTCATTTTCCAGGTTGTTCTTTGTCACTCCAAAAATTTGATTGGACACATTCCATCAGAAAATATGCTTGCCCCATAATGCGTTTTTGACATGAGGTGAACATTTAGCAAGTTGTTCCTCGTGCCACATTGCTTTTATGTAAGATTAGATGATATTGCCTTGAGTTCTCAGCATGATCACACATCAGTTATGGGACTTGATGTACAACATATTGGGCAATCTAACCTCATCTGCAGTCTGTTACAGCGTGTGCACAAGGCTGACAGAAAATGCTGTAACATTCTTCTGTCGAACAAAGAAAATCCAATACTTCTGTTTTGATGCTTCAAACACCTTTACTTTGGCCGCAAACTGGTGGATCCTCTGGTTCGGCTGTCCTGAAGGTGAAGGTGCAGGTACCACTGGAAGGATCGAGCACCCCAAGCAAAGAAGCATAAAGTGCTCATGTTCACAGACCGTTACTCAGCGAGTCTTTTGAACCCCATGCTCCCATCTTTTATTTCACTTTTAGACTTTCAGAGAGATCGCACAGAAACAGCGCCCTTCAGCCGACCGAGTCCGCGCTGACCAGCGATCAAGCCGTACACCAGCGCTATCTAATGCACTAGGGACAATTTACAATTTCACCGAAGCCAATTAACCTACAAACCTGTACGTCTTAGGAATGTGGGAAGAAATCGGACCTCACGGAGTAAAACCCACGCAGGTCACGGGGAGAAAGTACAAACTCCGTACAGACACTCCGTACAGACTGCACCCGTAGTCGGGATCAAGTGCAGTAAGGCAACAACTCTACCGCAGCTCCACGAGGCCACCCAATTGCCTAATTAGAAAGACATAATATCTAAAGTTGGTCTAAAGTATACCTAAAATCTCAGTTAGTAATTTTATCTCAGCAGATATCATATCATTAATCTTACCTATGAAGGAGTACAGCTAAGGTTCACCGGACTGATTCCTAGGATAGCAGGTCTGCTGTACGAGGTGAGATTAGATCAACAGGGTTTACAATAACTAGACAAAGATTAAGGGGGTGTCTAACTGAAAATTACAAGAATTTGAAAAGGCTTAGTAGACTGGATGCAAGAAAGATTTTTCCAATGGCTGGTTGAGTCTAGATTGAGGAGACCCAGTCTCAAATTGATGCAAGGCATGGAGGACAGATATGAGAAGATATACCTCCTGTGAAATTTGCTACCACAGATGGTTATAGTGACCATGCCGCTAGATATTGTTAAGTAGGAGATAGATAAACGTCTAGATGCAAAAGGCATCAAGGGGAGAGAATGGGAATACGGTACTGAAATCGATGATCAGCCATGTGTAGGAAGAAACTGCAGATGATGGTTTATACCAAAGATAGATGCTGGAGAAACTCAGCGGGTAAGGAAGCATCGCTGGATAAAAGCTCTTAGGCCTAATGGCATCAAGCGATATGGGGAGAAAGCAGGAATGGATTACTAATTTTGGATGATCAGCCATGATCATATTGATTGGCTCAAAGGGCCGAATGGCCTACTCCTGCACCTATTTTCTATGTTTCTATGAATGAATCGATGATCAGCCATGACCATGTGCAATGGCTGAACTCACTCAAAGGGCCCAACCCGCTCCTATATATTTCACATTTGAAAAAGCAGTAGGTAAAATTTGTTGTGGTAGGAGATCTTTGCCATAACCAAGTTAATGGGCTCAAAATAGAAAATTGTATGTACTTTTGTCAATAAAATAATGAGGGAAGTTCAGGTTCAAGAGAAAGGAACTGAAATTAATCCCAATAGAAATATTTGTTAGATCATTTATTGCTCCCAACATGTCTTAAAATTTCCTCCCATGAAGATCTGATAGAGCACTGGTTCCTTACTGATGCGATGAATAATTTTATGACTTCTTCCCAATTAGGCTACGGTTGCAATCTTACTGAGTTTGCAGAATTGAAAAGGATGGCAAACTCCTGTTCCGAATGCAAACACTCCCTGGGGGCACCAGCAGACCTTGTCCTGTTTCACAAAATGCCAGCAGCTGTGTGATAGACTTACCCCAGTTTGAGGAAAGACAGTATGAGACACTGGGATCTGATAATACCTTGCCACCTGCTGATGTGTGGGAGGTACTGTGAATAATTCAAGCCTACTTATCCAGTAAGTTGGCAAGCGACACAGGGTCAGGTGGTGTAGCTTCTGCCGAAGCGCAGATCACAAATGGAGTCTCAAAGGAAACCAGAACAGCCACTCCTTGTGTTTATATCCAAGAAATTGTTTGCTGGCCAAAGGGTCAAACTGAACCATTAGTTGGACAGAATAGCCTTTATAGCTATTATGACATTGCACAAAAACAGGACTTGCACTGTCAACCCAAGATATTAAACTAGTGCAGTACATTGCTAGATCAATATTTTGAGTGCGTCTCTATAGAGCTGGTGTATCGTGAATGAACCAAGGCCTGACAAATCTGTTTGGTGATTTTTACTGTGTGTTCTGGTTTAATTTGGGTCAAAAATCTCATTATAAAGTAGTGGATTCAATGTTATATGCCATTACACAATAGTAATGTTAAAATTCTTGTAAATAATTTGTCAAAAAGAAAGTGGACATTTAAAAAAAAAAGATTTTCATTAATAATTGGCTATTAAATAGCTGCAGTAATAAATTAGATACTTTTTATTTAGAATTGTTTTATTCAGAATCATTTTATTTATTTTCTACTCAGATCGTGTAACTTATTTAGCTCCGTGGCTTAAAGGATATTTTTAATATAGTAATGCAAAGCATGGTTTGAATGCTAATCTACTTTCCATTCTAATTATTTTTGTCTTCCACCTCTAATAACACCCAATTGTCTACTTCTAATGTTCACACTTTTCACTGGTGGAGATTCAATTCAGCAATAAGTACATGTCTTGGCTGCTTCTAGGTCTATTACAAATAATTATAGCACACACAGGAACTCATCATTAAGATGAAGATTAAACTTTGGCTTTATAACCCTGAGGTAAAATTTCCTCATGACATGCAATATATTCAAAACTAGTACCAATAATAAAGGGCGAGATTGCTCTGGCTTTCTCGAAGCAAATAAATCATCAGCCATTTGAGGGTTACAAGATTTAATAAACTCCTCGTTTCACCATAAAAAGCAGAAGAGCTAAACCATGATTAAAAGCAAATTACAGAAAGATCATCTAATGTATATTATATAATTATAATCATTATGTGCATTTATTAACAATAATGTAATCTTATTACTGATCTACAGTAGTTGCCATGACATGGCAGTTACAGTGCAATTAATTTTACCGCATATTCCTGCATGTCTAACATGTCTAATGCTCTCCTCTCCCCCAACTGTCTCAGCTGACAATCAACCCTCCTCACCTGGATCCACCTATCACTCGCCCGCCCCTGCCTAAACCTCATACCCTCTCCCCGGTCTACCAGCTATCTCCTCCTATTTCAGCCTTGAAGATGGACCCTATCTGTCCATGTACCTCCGCAGATGCTGCCTGTCTCGCTCATTCCCTCCAGCAGTTAGATTTTATTCCCGCGATCCCAGAAATTCCAATCCGTTGTGTCACCATATAAACAAGTTTAGTTTTGATAATGAATACGAAATATATTGTCTGTGCAAATATCCAAAATGCATAAGTCAATTAGGTTTGACAAATTTATTACCTTTTTCTTTTGAAATTGCCCTCATCTGGCCTTATTATAAGCGTTTGACGGCACAGGGCCTGTACTCGCTGGGATTTAGGGTGAAGGGGGACCTCATTGAAACTTACCGAACAGTGAAAGGCTTGAATAGAGTAGATGTGGAGAGAATGTTTGCACTAGTGGGAGAGTGTAGGACTAGAGGTCATAGCCTCAGAATGAAAGGATTTCCTTTAGGAAGGAGATGAGGAGGAATGTATTTAGTCAGTGGGTGGTGAATCTGTGGAATTCTTTGCCACAGAATGCTGTGGAGGCCAAGTCAGTTGTTAAGGCAGAGATAGATAGATTCCAAATTAGTACGGATGTCAGGGGTTATGGGGAGAAGGCAGGAGAATGTGGTTAGGAGGGAGAGGTAGATCAGCCATGAGTGAATAGCAGAGCAGACTTGATAGGCCGAATGGCCTAATTGTGCTCCTATCACTTATGACCTTATTATAACTGCATAATGCTCTTTAATCAGTGGAGCAGAAGACAGTCCTTTTTTGCAACTTCACCCCATAGCAGCCTACTTAGATCTGTTCATAAGTGACAGAATATTTGGCTCCACTGAACTCAAATGGCCATCCTAACTTCACAGAACAATCTTACTGGAAGTTTGCTTAACAGTCAATAGTATTTAACCTTTTTAAAAGACAATAATCCAGAGTTCAAGTGATTGTATTTCAATCTTGCAACTGACTATACGAGACAGGATAAGTATTACCTCATTTGGGAATTGTATAATCCATTTGCTCATTGGAGTATTATCTTATTTAAATAAACGTCATTAAAATCAGGGGTTTTAACTCTCGTTGTACTGTTTAATGTTTCACATTTGTAGCAAAAGAATTTCCTGTAAAATCACAAGATGAAATTATGTAACCATGAGCCCATCCTCATTGATTTTCTTTCCAATAAATGTTAAACCCTGTCCTTGCCATATATTGGACTAGATTGCTATTGAAGCCTTAGAGAGTTAAATAACTCTGGTATCCTGATAATACATATGATACCATTTGCAAATGCAGACTGTAGCATGCTGTTAGTCTTTAATTATCATGGCCTAAGCAGTTTGATGCTCTGTAGCCTCCTTTGTTAATAGACAGGCTGGCTTAAGGGCTGAGAAGCATAGTCTTTGGTAACGCATTTTGCACTTGAGGAGTTTAATTTTTTTCAATCTACCAAGGCTTGTTTCATTCCATAGTTCATGAGTCTTGGAGGAGAAGTCCCTCGCACTCCCGATTGCTGTTTATCGTCAAGGCTTACTTTTATTTTCCACTGCTCATCGCAAAATTATGTTTCTGTTGAGAGGGAGTCAGTTAACAGACCATATTGCCGGTGAAGGTGCATCGTTTGTTGCCTGTTCTAGTAAAGCTGGGCAGTCAGCTGGGATGTAATTAAGACTCTGAGAACAGGCTGTCTTCACCACAGGAAGAACATGTTAGATGTTGTTGGGATTCAGTGCTGTCAGTTACTCTGAGGCTGGGGGTTTTGTGCTCAGGACAGTTATTTTCTCATTCCATTTATTCTACTTTTCACATTCAGCAATGTACAGTATGTATTTAACTGAATTCTCTCAACTGTTCGCAAGATCTTCAAAGTCTTGCCTCAGAATTTTCATCTTAGCGATGCTTATTTTAGTAAATTTTTAAATGGTGTTGAAATTTGAGCTGTAAATTATGTATATGCACAACTGCCAGGGCCCATCTGTGTTCCTAGTTAAATCCCCAAACTTTTTGTCAACACTATGCTTTTTATATTAAAGAGGCAAATAGACTAAATGGGCTAAAAGAGTTTTAATTTTTAACACTTTTGCTGAACTATGGGAATGTGTAATTGACAGTTGTAACTGACATTTGAATAATTGGATTAATACATGGGCAGGCCTTTCTGAATGTTGTGTCTTAATGGCTACAGACTGTACATACTAAGAATTTTTTGAGAGGAAAAGAATGACTAAATTATTTAAATTTTACTCCTTGATATGGAAAGTACACCATAGATGTCCTCTACAAGCCACATTGGTTATTCTAACTCTAGTTGGAAAAATAATCAGATGGTGAAAGAGTTCATTTTTAATTTTGGAAATGACCGGTTTGCACTGAGGGCTGTCATTTATTGCAGTGTGCATCTTAAATGAAGGATTATTAGGAATAGTATAATGCTTTCATGATGCACGTTGATTCAATTCTGTTGCACAGGGAACAAGTTGCACATAGGCTTGAATCTTGTGCAGGCGGTACAGTACCAACATTCCTTCACGGGGATAAAAGTGTCTTCAGAACCAAGGCGATGTTAGCAAAGGTAGATTCACAAAGGTTGTTGGTTGTCTGGTTAAGTCCCTAGCTCTCCCCATAAATTAATTGAAGGGGTTGGAGCAATGTTGAGGTTTAGGCTTTATTTAAATTGAACTGACAAGTTAATGGCACAGAGGCAGGTAGGAAAATATGATACAAAGATGACTTTAGGAGGAGAGAAAGATACATAAATGTGTTCATTATTGGGTGAACAAAAATCTGGACGGAGTATAATTTGGGAATTAATTTAATATTTTTCAATTTCCCAAATTATACTCTGTCAGGTCTTTGGGAATGGAGTAAGGGAGTATTTGTGTAGGAAGGAACTGCAGATGCTGGTTTACACCGAAGATAGCCATAAAAGGCTGGAGTAACTCAGCAGTACAGGCAACATCTCTGGATAGAAGGAATGGGTGACGTTTTGGGTTGAGACCCTTCTTCAGAACCGTTTCAGGTCAAGCTTTGAGCCCTACTCAATATTCCTAAACAGAAATGATCTGATGATTATCATGTTGTACATAGGAGCTTGCTCCATGCGTTACACACATTACACCCACAGACTGCACATTTGAAATACTTCATCGACAGTAAAATGCTTTTGGAGATCCTGACAGGAAAGCAAAAGACAAAATATAATTGCAAACCTTATTCTAAACTGTTTTTTAATTCCTTGGTATCAATTTGTCCACGTTATATACGACCCCACATTATCTTGCACGCTTATAATTTCCAAAAATCAAATTAATCAAAATATTTATTCATATCTATTGATTTCAAACTGGACCTTCATAAAAATGAATCATACGAAGCAAATCTCTTGACTGCTGGTGTTGATTACTTGTGAATCTTGTGACTAGCATTACATCACTATTAGATTAACTCAGATGCTGCAATCAATATCACTCTCACTCAGACTTTATTTGCAGCAAATTAAAAAAGTTTTGGTAGTATTTTATGTGGCAAATCTGTTATTTGGCATCTTCAACGAATGACTTAACAATATACAATCATTTTGAATTGTCAATATGATTCAAAAGGAATATGAATGCAGAGTGTCGACTTTGCCAATAAATTATAACCAGTTGAAATATTCCAATTGTTTCTGTCTTGCATGTCTTAACTGGGTCTTAATTCAAACTAAGTCTTCAATTCTTAAAAAAGTTTGACTGTACAGATTAACCCTAAGATCAACGCATACTAGTTTGGGGCAGCACAGTGGCGCAGCGGTAGAGTTGCTGCCTTCCTGCGCTTGAAGCGCCAAAGACCCGAGTTCGATCGCGACTACGGGTGCTGTCTGTACGGAGTTTGTACGTTCTTCCTGTGGCCACGTGGGTTTTCTCCAAGATCGTCGGTGTCCTCCCACATTCCAAAGCAGTACAGGTTTGTAGGTTAATTGGCTTGGTGTAAATGTAAATTGTCCCCAGTATGTGGTGGATAGTGTTGGTCGCTGGACTTGGTGGGCTGAAGGGCCCGTTTCCATGCTGTATCTCTAAACTAAACTAGCTAACAAACACAAAGAGTTCTAAACGGACTGGGTATCTCCCCCCCCCCCCGCCCTCCCGCCCTCCTCCCTGCAGCCTGGAACTGACAAGCAAGTTCTATTCCGAAGGTAGACACAAACGCTGGAGTAACTCAGCGGGCCAGGCAGAATCTCTGAATAGAAGGAATGGGTGACGTTTTGGGTTGAGACCCTTTTTCAGCTCAGTCACCCATTCCTTCTATCCAGAGATCCTGCCTGTCCCGCTGAGTTACTCCAGCATTTTGTGTCTATCTTCGGTTTAAACCAACATCCGCAGTTCCTTCCGACACATTTCTTCTACTCTGCAGCTTCGGACTGGAACCACAATTGAAGCCTAACCGATGACAGTTTGTGATTACTTATGAACAATTGAACTTTAATAAAATGTATAGTTTACTTTAAATTCTAATAGCCTGGAATCTGCTGTTTTAAAGATGGTCGGATGCTAACGCTTGATTTCCTTACATTTTAAGATGGCAACGACTTCAAATAATTTCACATCAATACACAACAAGAAATTCAGAATTGTGCAGAAAAGCCCATATTGCAATCTTCTCTATCATCTTTCGACAGTCTTGTTTTTAAATGTTTCTGAAACCTTCTGCCTGCGAAAACATCTTAAAAATGTTACACCTTGTTGCCTGACCTTTGGCTGAATTTTCAATTGCATTTTGAGTCGCAGTTACTGCTTAACAGCCTCTCTGATCCTAAAAAGATCGCTTCATACGAATGAATTGTTCTACCCTCGGAAACATCTTTCAAAATTGTTGCATCGTTTGTGTGCTTAAGAAAAATTGTTTATCCGTCTCATCCTTAATATCATACGATTATTCCAGTTTATAATTCATGCGATGCATTTAAAACATTAAACATTGCGCTTCTTAATTCCTGGGTTGCTGTTTCTCTGAGTGTTTCAGTGTGAGCGGCTGCCCAACCTATTTTGTGAGATCACAGTTGCTTTGTGCCAGAGATTTCCTTGAACTGATGTTGGACTGGGATTGATACGGGGGATGTGTGAAATATTCATAGTAGACATCAGAAGATCTTAGTGGGAAGCTTTCATCGTGGGATCGGTTGTTTTTGCTGCGATCTGCACAATAAGACACTTGCTTGCCTGTAAAGTTGTACAGGTCCTTCTCAGCTTACAACAGGGTTCCGTCCCTGAGACCTGCTCATAACCTAAACCCAAACCGTTTGCAAGTTGGAAATATGGCCGCCCGACAATATATTTTAATAAAAACATATTCCGACCAAGGGCAACATGTAGATAAACCAGGGAGTTAAAGTCAACCATTTAGATTTTGCCACAAACCGAGTTGCCACATGGTGCAAGATGCTTGCAATCCTATAGCAGCCGACAAATCCCCCTCACCAATCTTCGAAATGCTCCTTCGCAATGTAGGGGCTGCTTATAAATTGGATGCTCGTAATCTTGTGAGGTCACGTTTAGAATATTGAGTTCACATTTGTGCACCATGTTATAAGAAAGATGTTGTCAAGCTGTTTAGGGTGCAGAGAAGATTTACGAGGATGTTGCCAGGTCCCGAGGGCCTGAGCTTTAGGGAGAGGTTGAGTAGCCTAGGGGTGTATTCTTTAGAGCGCAGGAGAATGAGGGGTGACGTTAAAGAGGTGTACAAAATCATGAGAGGTATAGATGGGTTAAACGCTCATAGTCTTGCCCAGACTACAGATACAGGTTGAAGGTGTTTTGTGCAGGATAAAGTCTGATTAAAGACAGTTTGAAGAACTCTATTGGATAGATGGGAAGCGAGGACCACTCTCTAGTTGGTGAGAGGATGGTTCAGTTGCCTGATAAAAGCTGGAACAAAACTGTCCCTGAATCTGCAGGTGTGCATTTTCACACTGTACCTCTTGCCTCGTCAACAGTCTGTCTGTCCCTTCCTTCATTGTTTTTTTAGTATGTGTTAAATGTATGTTTTTAGTGTTCTTTAGCTTGTTTTATGTGGAGGACGGAGTTAGGGGAAACTTTTTCTAATCTCTTACCTCGACCGAGATGCAATATTTTTTTTCCCATATCGTATCTCCATCCGCGCTGCGGCCTAACATCGGGGAGTTGGCGGCCTTTGCTGGAGACCGACTTCGGGAGCTCCACCGTGGGAGCCTGCGCACTTTAACATCGCAGAGCTTGCCATCCCTTTGCCAGTGATCGACTTCTGAGCTCCACCGGACTTTACTGCGGACTTTAACCTCGGCTTGTACTCGTTAGAATTTAGAAGATTGAGGGGGTATCTTATAGAAACTTACAAAATTCTTAAGGGGTTGGACAGGCTAGATGCAGGAAGATTGTTCCCGATGTTGGGGAAGTCCAGAACAAGGGGTCACAGTTTCAGGATAAGGGGGAAATCTTTTAGGACCGAGATGAGAAAAAAATTTTTCACATAGAGAGTGGTGAATCTCTGGAATTCTCTGCCACAGAAGGTAGTTGAGGCCAGTTCCATTGGCTATATTTAAGAGGGAGTTAGATGTGGCCCTTGTGGCTAAAGGGATCAGGGGGTGTGGAGAAAAGGCAGGTACGGGATACTGAGTTGGATGATCAGCCATGATCATATTGAATGGCGGTGCAGGCTCGAAGGGCTGAATGGCCTACTCCTGCACCTACTTTCTATGTTTCTATTATGGAGCTCGTGGTCTCTGGCCAGATACGGACTTCGGGAACTCCAAGCCGCAGGAGCTTCAACCGCGCCGACGCAAGAGCTTCGATCGCCCCGACGAGGGAGCTTCAACCGCCGGCTGCGGGAGCTACGATCGCCCCGACGGATGGTTCGACTGCCCAACTGCGGGAGAAAAATGAGGGAAGAAGATTAGACTTTATTGCCTTCCATCACGGTGAGGAATATGGGAAATTCGCTGTGGTGGATGTTTATGTTAAATTTTATGTAGTTGTGTGTCTTGGTGCTTTTTTAGTATTGGTGTATGGTAATTCGCATATCACTGTACCTTAATTGATACACGTGACAATAAAAGACCTTTGATCCTTGCAACCGTTGCCTGATGGGAGAGGGGAGAAGGAGTGACTGGGGTGAGACTGGTGCTTGATTATGCTGCTGCTGCTGGCCTTGCCGAGGCGGTGGGGCACCACACACGCACGCACACACGCACGCACACACACGCACACACACACACACACACACACACACACACACACACACACACACACACACACACACATGTTTCCCTCACCACGCTAAACATTTTTGCAGTGCTGCAGAATGAAATATATCAGACCGTTGGATTTTTAAAAATCATTAAAAAAAGTTATTAGGGGGGCGCAGCGGTAGAGTTGCTGGCTTACAGCACTTGCAGTGCCTGAAACCCGGGTTCAATCCCGACTACAGGTGCTGTCTACGGAGTTTTTACGTTCTCCTCGTGACAGCGTGGGTTAGTTGGCTTGGTGGATGTGTAAATTGTCCCTCTTGTGTGTAGGTTAGTGTTAATGTGCGGGAATCGCTGGTCGGTGTGGACTCGGTAGGCTGAAGGACTTTTTTCCACGTTGTATCACTAAACTAAACGAAAATAAAAAATAAACATGGTATGTATTAGAAATACGTTTACCTGATATGTATACAAATTACTAGTATTAAAGCTTTTTCAATCCAGTTCGGCAGCCCCATTTAAATTCCATCTCAAACAGGGTCAGGAATGAACTGTATCTGGCAACTCAGTCAACAATGCTGAACTCTGCCCCTGTGCTTTATCCACCAACATCTGATCTTCAGTATGTTCCTGGCATCCATTCTACAATGCGCAAATACGGAAGTCAAAAATAATTGACCTGGATAGAGGTTCTTGCTGGCAATATGCTTCTGAATCCTGCCAAAAACAAAGCTTTGGTTCATTTACCAACCTGGAATCACTTGCTTAGGATTACACATCAACCCTGCTTCCCCACCATTTCATCTGCTTGTTGGGCTCCAATACCAGTTTTGTGAGATTTTTCTTCATCTTTCATCATCAGTTTAATTTGTTAATGTTATAGAAATTATATCAATCCACTCAAGACTGCCTATCCATGCTGATTAACGTTTAGTTTATGTTTATCATCATCATCGTTGAAAACGTCAACGGTCACGGTACCTTACAATGCTGTGTGTGACAGTGATCGCAACTTCTACTGAAGTGTGGATGGCCATTGGCTGGCTAGGAGCCCATCCGCCCTTTGACTGCTCTTGTTTTTGGTCCTGCTGGGGGTCCACAGCCCCCTCCTTACCTGGCAAACCAGGAGGTGGGGTTTTATCGCCGACTATCCGACCATGGAGCAGGTCGCACGGGATTACATGGTACCCGTAGCAGGGGGAACTCCCCCCGACCTCACTCTGTTTATGTTTAAAGTGTGGAAACAAGCCCTTCGGCACACTGGGCCCGCACCAACCAATGCTCACCCGTACACAAGTTCTAACCTGCACACAAGGGACAATTAACCTCACAAACCCGCACGTCTTTGGAATGTGGGAGGAAACTGGAGCACCTGCAGAAAACCCATGTGGTCACAGGGAGCGTACAAATTCCATATAGAAAGCACCTGTCGTCATGATTGATCCCAGGTCTCTGGCGCTGTATAGCAGCATCTCTGCCGCTGAGCCACAGTGCCATCCGTTATCTTCAGCAGTTCTTCTGGTGATGATGCAGTTAATTCTGCTGATACCCAGCTCTAGGGACCCAGGTTCGATCCAGACCTCCACTACCAAGTGTTTGGAGTTTGCACATTTTCCCAGCGACCACATGGGTTTCGTCCAGGTGCTTTGGTTCCTTCCAACTTCCCAAAGACGTACCCGTAGTTGAAATGGCTACTGTAAATTATCCTCTGGTGCGAGCTAACAGCAAAATGAATCACACAGAGTTGATGAGTATGTATGAGAGCTAATAGGTTGCAGGGCTGCAGGGAAATAAGGAGAGGGGAAATGGAACGCATGGGATTGCTTTCCAGGAGTGAACCCAATGATGAGAACTTCCATTTAATTTTCAGGCAGTTTTGACAAGTTGTGCAAGGTTAGAATGAAATAGCCACCTTATGCTCTGAGCTATAAACATTGTTGTATAAAAGCATGCAGCCATTCCGAAAATATAAAAAGCTGGACTACGACAGTGGTGAAAATTTCCACATGGAATTACCTTTTATTTTTGAATATGTGGACGTGTGCATAGGCACGCACACCCCCACAGAACTCCACTACTTCTGCCCCAAGAGACACAAAAATAAATCGAGCTGATCTTGACTCTAGACTTCAGAGATACAGCGTGGAAACAGGCCCTTCGGCCCACTGAGTCCGCGCCGACCAGTGGTCACCCAGTACATCAGCACTATCCTACACATGAAGGCGATTTTACCAAAGCCAATTAGCCTACAAACCTGCACGTCTTTGGAGGCTTAAATCCTCCCTCCACCACTTCCAGTTTAAATTCCATTTGGAATATTTTGGAGGACCAAGAAGCCAACAACCAAGGATATGGGAGGAAACCGGAGCACACGGAGAAAACGCAGCTGGCCATTGGGACAATGTACAAACTGCGTACACAGCACCCGTGGTCAGGTTCGAACCCGGGTGCCTAGCTCTGCCACTGTGCTGCTCTGAAGAGCTATGTTGCATAAATGTCAATAACAGTTGATTTCCCACAAAGTCAGGTTTGAGACAAAATAAATAACTGGACAGAAAGCACAGATTTGATTTATTTTAAAGTCGTACATTCAACATCTGCCTTTATATTTTAATATGATTTACTGCCCGCATTTACAGTGGATATTATTTTTGTCACTTTGACACATTACAATGACACTTTCCTGTTGGTGCTTCACAGCGGCACCTGCAGTGAGCAAGAGATTGTAAGGACACTGCATTGTAATGATTGTGAGGACACACAAGATAACTTGCATGGATTATTTATCTTCAATGTATACACACAGAAAATGAAAGGTTGACAGCAAGTATGCATGAATATGCAATTTAATCATATTCTTTGCCAACCGCCTGTGATATTTCATTTAAGCTTAATGATTATGGTAATATTGTCTGCAAAATTTTGAGTTAAAATGTGTTCAATTGTTGTGCTTTTTTCATATTTGTTTTCTGTTGTAAAGTTGTCATAAGAATCAATGACAAATAAAAGTTACAATTGAAGATGAGGTGACAGTGACACGGGACTCTTAAGTGGCAGCATTTAGTTTTTATGCACCACATATCTGGAACAAACTCCCAGAAAACTGCAGGTCTGCTGCAACTCTCAGCTCTTTTAAATCTAGACTGAAGACTTTTCTGTTTGCCGCTGCCTTTCAGTAAACAATACAATTTATTAATTACCTATAGAAACATAGAAACATAGAAATTAGGTGCAGGAGTAGGCCATTCGGCCCTTCGAGCCTGCACCGCCATTCAATATGATCATGGCTGATCATCCAACTCAGTATCCCATACCTGCCTTCTCTCCATACCCCCTGATCCCCTTAGCCACAAGGGCCACATCTAACTCCCTCTTAAATATAGCCAATGAACTGGCCTCAACTACCCTCTGTGGCAGAGAGTTCCAGAGATTCACCACTCTGTGTGTGAAAAAAGTTCTTCTAACTGCACTGTAACTTCTATTCCTGGTTTAATTCTATTTTAAATATTTTATTTGATTGCTTTTAATTTTGTAATTATTTTATCTGAATAATCTAATAATCGTTTTACATCTAAATGTCATTTTATATGTGTTTCTTTCCAATGCTTTTAATGTTTTATGTAAAGCACTTTGAATTACCTCGTTGTTGAAAGGTGCTATACAAATAAACTTGCCTTGCCTTAACAGAAAGACAAGGAGCTACAGATGTTGGTTTCCAAAAGGGACACAAGTGCTGGAGTACCTCAGCGGGTAAAGCAGCATCTCCAGACAATGCAATATCTCCAGACGCTGCTTGACCCCATGAGTTATTCTAGCACTTCGTGCTTTGACATTTAATGTTTAGATTATTGACTATTTTACAGACAATATTATCAATTTGCTGTATTTTTATAGGCATACTTATGATTAAAATAATTACAAGATTAAAAGCCTTAAAATAGAATTAAACCAGGACTAGATTTTACAGTGCAGTTACAATAAGTTTTTTTTGGCCTTCCATCACAGTTATGTGATGGATGTTTATGTTAAATGTAATTATGTTGTGTCTGGGGTCTATTTGTGTGTAATGTATGGCTGCAGAAACGGCATTTCGTTTGGACCTCCAGGGGTCCAAATGACAATTAAATTGACTCTTGACTCTTGACTCTTATTGCACAATCAATAGTTATGTGAAATAATACGGTAATTATCACAAATATATATTTTTATTCTGCATTATAATTTAAGTTAATTATAAACTATTCAACGCGTTGCATCAATTACCTGGTACTTCATTTGATTTTACTAAAATCTTAAGAGTTTCCTGATTAAATTATATCGTCACCCATTAAAGTAGCAAAAATGAATCTTGGTTCTCCCTTACTTTAATAGGTATGCCGATGTTTTATTTAATGTTTAAGACGGAACTGCAGATGCTGGAAAATCGAAGGTAGACAAAAATGCTGGAGAAACTCAGCGGGTGAGGCAGCATCTATGGAGCAAAGGAAATAGGCAACGTTTCGGGTCGAAACCCTTCTTCAGACTGATGTGAGGGTGGGGAGGGGGCGGGAGGAAGATAGGAAGAGGTGGAGCCAGTGGGCTGAGGGAGAGCTGAGAAGGGGAGGAGAAAGTAAGGACTACCTGAAATTAGAGAAGTCAATGTTCATACTGCTGGGGTGCAAACTGCCCAAGCGAAATATGAGGTGCTGCTCCTCCAATTTATGGTGGTCCTCACTCTGGCCATGGAGGAGGCCCAGGACGGAAAGGTCGGATTTGGAATGGGAGGGGGAGTTGAAGTGCTGAGCAACTGGGAGATCAGGTTGGTTATTGCGAACTGAGCGGAGGTGTTCGGTGAAGCGATCGCCAAGCCTAAGGTTCACCTGCACCTCGTCCAACCTGATCTATTGCATCCACTGCTCTAGATGTCAGCTGCTCTACATCGGTGAAACCAAGCTTAGGCTTGTCGATCGCTTTGCCGACCATCTATGCTCGCTTCGCAATAACCAACCTGATCTCCCGGTGGCTCAGCACTTCAACTCCCCCTCCCATTCCGAATCAGACTTTTCTGTCCTGGGCCTCCTCCATGGCCAGAGTGAGGACCACTGTAAATTGGAGGAGCAGCACCTCATATTTCGCTTGGGCAGTTTTCCCAGCGGTATGAAATCTCTAATTTCCTGATCTCCCCTCAGCTCTCCCTCTGCCCACTGGCTCAGCACTTCAATCCCCCCCCCCCCCCCCCCCCACCCCCATCAGTCTTTTGAGCAGAAACGTTGCCTATTTTTCTGTCCATAGATGCTGCCTCACCCGCTGAGTTTCCATGTTTTTGTCTACCTTTTATTTAATGTTATTGCTACCTTCAACTATTTGCTTTTAAAAATAAATTTGGACCAGAATCAGAGATAAGGGAAACAATATTTTATTGCAAGTGGAAAAGAACAATTTCATTGTGAATTTTAATTCTCTATTATTTCAATAGATCTGCTTAATTAGGATTACATTGGATTATAGCAATACTGTAACATTAAAGAGATGATGGGTGACTCTTTGAAATGTACACAAAAAAATCATTGACAGCTATTCACTGAAAACACATGAGGGCAGAAAGGAAATGGTGCAGAATAAATAGATAGCAGGCTTCCTCCAGTACAAAGCAGATTCATTTCTGAGTTGAAGGAAGAAAGCAGACAACAAAAAGGTGTATTTTGAATTGATTCTTATATAAGAATATCCTGATATTCTGTCCACCTAGAAGTCTCTCAAATTAAAATAAGTTTGGTACAGAACTACTGTACCATTAAATACACGGATGTTCTTATTTTTATACAGATAATTTTCTGAATTCAAGATTTGTGTTTACTTTTCCCTTCGTGTTTAGTGAATTCCAGAGACTCTTATATTTAATTACATTTCATTGTGGCTTCTACATACTCAACAGTAGTCAATTAGTCTTAAAATCTTTTGCAGGCAGTTGGTTTCTGAAACCCAATGTGTAATAAGTCGAGTGGAGCACTACAATTGGTTAGTAGGAAATAACCAATCTACACCATGTAAAATATGTTCCCCATTTTTATCCCATGTGATTCTACTGTATTTTAAAGCTTTCCAATAGTCTGGTTTGACAAGCAAAAGCAGAAGTTTAAGGCTCATTACAATGGTGCAATATGCTGAGAAGCATTGCATTGATCGGAGACAATGTATTGGATGGCTTAGATTATTGCCCTCCAATGAATTCCAAATCAAGTTCCAAGCAAATGCAGAAGACTCTTTGCTTAATGCCAGAGAGCCACTAGGGCCACCCTAGTTACATTCCACTTGGAGTCCAATGTCAAGCTAAGAGCTTGCATAGATTCCTTGGGATTTACCCCACCAGTCTCCGCATTCAACGCATTATCTCCAACACCTTCAACGTGTTTCCACCACCAATCATATCTTCCTGTACCCACCCATTTCCACTTTCTGTAGAAGCCACTTTCTCTGCCGCTCCTCAGTTTCCCCCGTAGTCACGTGAGATGTAACACCCGGTCACTACAACTTCCCCATCCCAGTCCAACACCTCCACAGCACCCCTTCCAAAGTAAAGATTACTAAACTGGGCGGCATGGTGGCACAACAGTAGAGTTTCTACCTTACAGTAGAGTAGAGTTTCTACCTTACACGGCCAGCCAACTGGGTTGGATCCTGACTGCTGATGCTGTCTGTACAGAGTTTGTACGTTCTCCCCGTGACCATGTGAGTTTTCTCCGGGTGCTCTGGTTTCTACCCACCCTCCAAAGACATACAGGTTTGTGGTTAATTAGCTTCTGTAAAATTGTAAGTTGTCCCTAGTATGTAGATTGGTACACAGGGATGGCTGGTCGGCACGGACTCGGTGGACCGAAGAGCCAGTTTCCGCGCTGCTTCTCCAAGCTAAACTAAACCGAATAGTATGAACATTGAATTCTCCAATTTCAAGCTATATCTTCTCCTGTCTTTCCCCTGATCGTTACAGGAATGTTTTTAGAAATTAAAAGACAGTTGCTTTGAAATTCAGCCCTGGGCCACAGCATAAGGCTGTTTGCTCATTTTTTTAATCCATTGCATCATTCCCCTTTCTCCTCACTTATTTAATCGTGCCAGCGTAGATGCAAACAACACAGGATCAGACATCCTGTAGCGTATACATGTACATTTGGTGACCATAACATATTGGTGCCAAAATTCATATTGGCCCTAAACTTTAATGTTGGTTGGGCAGAAATAGGATTGTGTTAACCAATCTATTTTGGCTCTTGATTCAGCATACGTTCACATTTTTAGTCCCTGTTGCCTTTCTTCACTTTTATTCACATTCTAAAGTTTGTGGAAATCCAAATAAACGTTAAAACTTTTGCAGTCAGAAAATGTCAATATTTTTCTTCTTATCATTTTATTGCTGAATATTATCATTTCTTGATTTCCGTTACTTTGGTTGAACTTGAGGCTGTTGGAGGGTATACAAAATGGATCTCGGTTAATTGAAAGGTTTAGAAAAAATAGCCTCCAGTTAATTACATTGTAAAATGGTAGACTGACAACAATTTTCATTTGTTTGAATTGTGTTAAAATGTTTTGAATGTGATATGTTTTGAATGCATTTAAACATTTTTATGTTTCAATTTTGAAAATATTTCACTTATTTTTAATAGTTTTTGGCTGATTCAGTAGCTTTCAAAATATTTTGACAGCTGACTAAGCTGAACACATGACTTCAGTATCTGTCAGAATTTACTTCCATCACAGTTTAGTTTAGTTTAGAGATACAGCACGGAAACAGGGCCTTCGGCCCATCGACTGTGCACCGACCAGCAATCCCTGCACGCTAACACTATCCTGCACATACTAGTCACAGTGTTACAATTTTACCAAGTCAATTAACCTACAAACCTGTACGTCTGGGTAGGGAACCGGAACACCCGGAGAAAACAGGTCACAGGGAGAATGTACAAACTCCGTACGGACAGTAGCCGTAGTCATGGTCGAACCTGGGACTCTGGCGTGTAAGGCGGCAACTGCTGCTTCACTACTGTGCCACACTGTTGTGAACAAGGTTTGTTCTGTCCAGTAATTGCTCTCTAACTTTCACAACCTGCACCCACTCCAACCTCATGATGGAGTGACTCAAGTCGTGCCTCATTCTGTCTCAATTTGAAGGTAGACACAAAATGCTGGAGTGAATCAGGGGGACAGGCAGCATCTCTGGAGAGAAGGAATGGATGATGTTTCGTGTCGAGACTCTTCTTCCGTCTGAAGAAGGGTCGCGACCCGAAACGTCACCCATTCCTTCACTCCAGAGATGCTACCGGTCCCGCTGAGTTACTCCAGCATTTTGTGTCTATCTCCAATGGACTTGTCCCCGCTCTGGGAGTAGAAGTGGGGGCGGATCCGGATCCGCAACGGCCGTGAGCCCCAGGCCGAGTTCGGCGATCGTTTGCCCGCTTCTGCTGCTGTTGGAGGTGAGACGTTGCGCCGCGCCATGGTCTTGGGCCTGTCCCACTTTGGCCATCAGTTACGCGACGGGCCGGTGGCGCGCGAAGATTTTGTGCATGACGAAGTCCACACTCCTCCACATTACTCCATGCGCCCGTCCCGCACTACCCACGCGCTACCCACACTCTATCCACACGCTACCCACAGGCTCGCAGGTCGCTAAATGGCGCACGAATGATGGCCCTTTACCCTCCTACCATCCGGGAGGCGCTACAGGTCTCTCCGTTGCCGAACCAGCAGGTCCAGGAACAGCTTCTTCTCGACGGCTGTCACTCTACTCAACAACGTACCTCGGTGACTGCCAATCACCACCCCCCCCGGACACTTATTATTATTTATTCAAATCATTTGCTATGTCGCTCTTCCATGGAGATGCTAAATGCATTTCGTTGTCTCTGTACTTTACACTGACATTGACAATTAAAATTGAATCTGAATCTGAATCTGAATCTGAAATGGGACAGTCTCTTTAGATATCCCAGGAAGTAACTGTAAACGGTGTGAAACTATTTTAATGTTAAAAAATGTTAACTGATTATTAACCACGCTTAAATGACAGCCACAGTTGAATTGCTTTATTAGACTTCAGAAATTACAATTCCTGGTTAAAAAATTTCTGGAGATGATATTTTTTGAAATTACTCAGATAGCACGTATGTAATGGCGTGCTTTATATGTGCTTTTCATTGTAAGTGTGGGCACTGAAATTTTTATGTGAAAAGTTGTTTCCAAAAATGCAAGAAGAATTTGGCAAAAGAAAAATCACAAAAGTGCTGACAAGAAGTCATGTGCAGGTCTAAGCTTTAAAGTAAAGTATTTAAAGTATTTTAAATGTTTTTAAGTATTTTGTTGGAAAGATGCGATGTACAAAATGTAAAACTGGCACAGGGATCCAAAATATAACTTAAAAAGTAAAAAAATCATGAATATGAACATTCTTTTGTATAAACTCATCTTTATACCCAAGTTAATATGGTCGAGGGTTTAAAAGTCAAAACTGTTTTTAATTGAGAGTATTCAAAAGACTTAATTTTACTTTGATGTAATATATACATTTTTATATTGTACTGCATTAGAACAGATTTTTTGCTTTTTTTTTTCTTGAGTAGAGATTTGTGCTTATCAGATTTAATTTTGATAATGCTATTTTGAGGTGCTTGTGAGACCTCTTGGAACATAACTGTTTTGTTATAAGCTATATTAAATGACTTTAGACTTTAGAGATACAGCGCAGAACAGTCCCTTCGGCCCACCGAGTCCGGGCCAACCAAAGATCACCCCGTACACCAACACTATCCTGCACACACAATTTATCATTTTTACCAAAGCCAATCAACTTACAAACCTGCAGGGCTTTGGAGTGTGGGAAGAACCCGGAGCACCCGGAGTAAACCCACATGGTCACAGGGAGAATGTAAAAAACACATACAGATAACACCAATAGACAGGTTCGAACCCGGGTCTCTGACGCTGTAAGGCAGCAACTCTACCACTGCATCACAGTGCGCATGTTCAAGCTATTGTCCACTCAACCCTATGCAAACCTATCCCATATGCTAATGTCAGTATACACGGAAGCAGGACTATATAATACCATTTAATATTGTTTGGTGTCTTTGGAGCCTATAATTAGGCATTGCTGACAGATGATACGATATTTTGAAACTACCTTGAGGTGTAAATCAGCGGCAAATCTTAGAGGTTTCAATTGGCTTAAACTATGGGAATCTTGGACTTGCACACATGCACTGTTTTGCCCAAAAACTCAAGGCTGCTGAAAGACTGAGACTGATGTTGGCAGATATGGCTCCGTCCAACTTTTTAGTTTCTGCGCTAATAAAGACGTGAGATAATTGAATGATTTATCAAAGGTAACATGCGATCTGAAGTTGTATGATTCCCCACCTTCAACAGCAATGACAGAGAGCAAGTGGGATTCTTCCAATCATTAGCCTGTAACATCCTGAAGCTGTGGTCTCCGGTAGGAAAGTGCTGATTTGGACACTCCAAGCCGCGGAGTGTGTTTGACCATCCCGACGTCGGAGTTTAAATCATCCCGACGAGAGGGCCTGTACATTGGGCCATCCGTAATGGCGACTACAGAGGGTTCATGGCCCCAACCACGGGTGAACAAAGGAGGAGGACTGACTGAACTTTATTGCCTTCCACCACAGTGAAGAATGCTGTGGTGGATGTTTGTGTTAAATTCGATTGTGTATTGATCATAGCAAAAGGATTTGAGTATAGGAGCAAAGAGATTCTACTGCAGTTGTACAGGGTCTTGGTGAGACCACACCTGGAGTATTGTGTACAGTTTTGGTCTCCAAATCTGAGGAAGGACCTTATTGCCATAGAGGGAGTGCAGAGAAGGTTCACCAGACTGATTCCTGGGATGTCAGGACTGTCTTTTGAAGAAAGACTGGATAGACTTGGTTTATACTCTCTAGAATTTAGGAGATTGAGAGGGGATCTTATAGAAACTTACAAAATTCTTAAGGGGTTGGACAGGCTAGATGCAGGAAGATTGCTCCCGATGTTGGGGAAGTCCAGGACAAGGGGTCACAGCTTAAGGATAAGGGAGAAATCCTTTAAAACCGAGATGAGAAGAACTTTTTTCACACACAGAGTGGTGAATCTCTGGAACTCTCCGCCGCAGAGGGTAGTCGAGGCCAGTTGTGTGTTCTTTTTTAAGTGTATCGCTGCTGGCAAATTAATTTCACTGGACCACCGGGTGCATGTGACGAATAAGTTTGACTTTGACTTTTGACTTTGGCGTTGACTTTGAAGTGTTTTTGGAAAATAGGAGACAAAGCTAACTGCGCTCTTGACTGAGGTCAAAAAGCTCATATCTGCAGCTTGGCGTGCTAATGCAGGTCATTTGTTCTGGATGGGATTATTTCCAATTTGTGGCAGAGGAGAATACAGGTTCAATGGCTGCTTTCAAAGAGTTTCTGATCTCATCTCATTGCCGTATGGTGAGTGGAGGTGAGATGCCATCCACAAAGGAGAATCACTTGCTACCTGGGGTGGTGTTAATTAGCTCAGTGCAGTTTTGCTGTTGATCTAACAACAGATTGGCACAGGGTGAACATGACTGACTATCTGATATCTGAATCTGCGTAATTAAATCCTTGCCAAATTGCTCTGCTTTTTTTGAAATTCTTTCAGCTAAAATGGGGGCAGTTTACATTTCCCTCATAGTGTGTTCGGGTTTTATTCTGCTTTTCGCAAGATTTCACTGCCAATCTCTCTATGCGTGGCCTAACAGGGGTTTACTGCAATATTTAAGAATAAGGAGTAAGCCACTTAGAACGGAGACGAGGAAACACTTTTTCCCCACAGAGAGTGGTGAGTCTGTGGAATTCTCTGTCTCAGAGGGCGGTGGAGGCAGGTTATCTGGATGCTTTCAAGAGAGAGCTAGACAAGACTTAAAAATAGCAGAGTCAGGGGATATGGGGAGAAAGCAGGAACGGGGTACTGATTGGGGATGATCAGCGATGATCACATTAAATAGCGGTGCTGGCTCGAAGGGCCAAATGGCCTGCTCCTGCACCTATTGTCTATTTATTTAAGCCACACAACATTGCTACTTTCTATGTGCGACATGATTAACAAAAGAGATAAAGCGACAAAACGAAGATAGACACAAAAATCTGAAGAAGGGTCTCGACCCGAAACGTCGCCCATTCCTTCTCTCCATAGATGCTGCCTCACCCGCTAAGTTTCTCCAGCATTTTTGTCTACCACAAAAAGCTGGAGTAACTCAGTGGGTCAGGCAGCATCTCTGGATAAAAGGAATAGGTGGCGTTTCGGGTCGGGACCCGTCTTCAAGCACGATAGTTTCTTCAGAAACAATTGTTTTACATGCACTGGCTCTTAAGGGTCTAAATTCTAGATATAAAAAATTCTTGGTTAGAATTACTGAAGTAACTAGGAGGGCATGATGGTAAGATGCCTCATGTATCACAGTGAAATGACACATTTTTAGTTAACAGGACTTATTTTTAAAAAGCACTGAATTTGTAATATCCTTGTACAGTATGTAAAACCCTGTTTTTTTTCTTCTTAAAATGGGTATCTTTAAATTTCTGCTATTATTTCAAATAGTTCCGATACATGAAAACTAAAATTCAGGAGCCATTTTAAATTATGATAAGATTCACCTTTCTTTCCTTCCCCTTCTCATATCATTATGTGAAAACATCAGGGCTCAATTTAACTGAGCTCCTTCCTCAGTGTCACTTTTCTCCCTTCAATGCTCAGTGCATGCTGTTACCAAGAGAGATTTACTGTTTGCACGCTTTTTATGCTCTCAGATCTCGGTACCGTTGACATGCTGTGCCTGTATTTGCATTAGTGCTCCAATTTCATTTTGTTTATAAGGCTTTGAAATCAGGAGTACAATCACAAACACCAACAAAGTCTGTCAGCAATACTAAGATCTGTAGGCTTGAATGTCACACATGCAGCAACTACCGGCAAATGCTGGCTGGTCCAGCATCTTCAACAGTACATAACGCTAAGTACCTTCTTTGTACTGAAGCATCAGCAGTCCTAGTACGATCTCTCTGTGGTTTGTGATTTATGTCAGTGATTTCTAGAATTTATTTCCTAAATTTAATCAATTCCTCTCTTTTATTTTAGTTATAGGACATCTGTAACATATATCGGATTCATGTTCAATTGGACGCAAGTTGTTAGGGTTGATTTGATGGAATAAAGGCCCCCACAAAATGTTCATATTTAAACCTGGGTCATTTGAGATGAAGGTCTGTGTGGCAACGCACTGCACTTTGATCACAAAATCAGATCTTCACTCTGGAGAGGTACTAAGAGTGCCAGTTCATTGGCTATATTTAAGAGGGAGTTAGATGTGGCCCTTGTGGCTAAGGGGATCAGGGGGTATAGAGAGAAGGCAGGTACGGGATACTGAGTTGGATGATCAGCCATGATCATATTGAATGGCGGTGCAGGCTCGAAGGGCCGAATGGCCTACTCCTGCACCTAATTTCTATGTTTCTAATAGATCCATGGAATTGTATTATTCTGTTATGGAGATAAGGGCGTAATTATTGCCTTTGTAAATGAAGGCATTTTCCTTGACCCAAACTACAGATGTGAATCTAACAGTGTCGCAGAGTGGGGCAGTGGTAGGTTTGCTGCCTTACAGTGCCAGAGATGCAGGGTTTGATTCTGGCTGCAGGAATTGTCTGTACAGAGTCTGTGGGGTTTTTCCAGGTGCTCTGGTTTCCTCCCACGCTCCAAAGACGTACAGGTTGAGGTTAATTGGCTTCTGTAAATTGTAAGTTGCCCCTAGTGTCTAGGATAGTGCTAGTGTATGGGATGATCGCTGGTCAGCGTGGACTCAGTGGGCTGAAGGACCTGTTTCCACGCTGCATCTCTAAAGTCTAAATTCGTAAGAAGTAAATAAAGGCTACTGAGAAGTAAATAAACGCTCCTAGAACTAGTTTCCAGATGGGTAAACTTTACCCTTCGCTTTTGCCGCGTGTACTTGGAGTGCCTTCTGCCCCTCCAGAGATGCAGCCTGACCTGCTGAGTTACTCCAGTACTTTGTGTTTCTCCCAAGATTCCAACAGTTGCAGTTCCTTGTGCCTCCGCTGTTTCACACTTTAATCAAGAGTCAAGAGTGTTTTATTGTCATATGTCCCGAAACGGAACAATGATATTCTTACTTGCAGCACAGGCACAACAGATATGTAAGCATACTACTCTGTAAATACCATTATAAACGGAAAAAAGGTTCAGCATATGTATATATAAAAGCAATAATAGTGCAAAGACAAAACCAATGCTCCCAAGTCTATGCAGTTTAGAGCTTGTTTGGAGGTTGTAGTGTTTAATAACTTGTTGGTTGTAGGGAAGAACCTGGATGTTACAGATTTCAGGCTCCTGTACCTTCTTCCTGATGGCAGGAGTGAAATGAGAGTGTGGGTCACTGATAATGCTGGCTGCCTTCTTGAGGCAATGACGCCTCTAGATCCCTTTAATGGTGGGAAGGTCAGTACCCCTGATGGACTGGGCAGTGTCCATTACAGCAACAGAAGAAGCTTGGCTCCTACTCCCCTCTGCATGCATCCTGTGATTTGATCAAACCTCATTCACTGTTGTATTCTCGCCGACTAGTTCTTGAAGCCAAATACCCCTTCCCTTTAAGTGAAAGTTTCAACTAATGCTGGGAACAAATAAATTTCCACTCCTCCTCCCAAATCCATGCTGAATTGCTCACCAATTGATGGTGGCGAATCTGTGGAATTCATTGCCACAGACGGCCATGGAGGCCAAGTCAATGGATATTTTTAAGGCGGAGATTCTTGATTAGTAAGTCAGGGGTGTCAGTGGTTACGGGGCTAAGGCAGGAGAATGGGATTGAGAGGGAAAGATAGATCAGCCATGATTGAATGCGTCAAATGGCTTAATTCTGCTTCTAGAGCTTATGAATATGAACTAATTCATCAGCATGGCTTGTGCTGATTTGCCAATACAATTAGGTTAAGGAGGAAGGTACACAAAATTGCTGGAGAAACTCAGTGGGTGCAGCAGCATCTATGGAGCGAAGGAAATAGGCGGCGTTTCGGGCCGAAACCCTTCTTCAGACTGGTTAAGGGGCTAAGGCAGGAGAATGGTTAAAGAGGATACAACATGGCTTGTGCCATAATTTGTATCAAACCTGGCAAGAGTTTGTTTTCCTATGAGGAATCTTCAGGAAATCTGAAATAAAAATGGTAAGCCCTGCAAACACTCAACAGGTCAGTCAGCAGTTGTGGACGGATGAAAAGGGTGTTAACATTTTGATGACTTTTCACAAGATCGGTGATTACAACAACCCTGGAGAAGTTATTTTGCATTGTTTCACATTTTTAGAATGAGTTTTGTTTATCGCGTAATGAAACATTTAACAAAGTTGGCATGCCGACCTCCATCTCAATTGCCTATTTACAAAAGTATGCGAGTACAAACCTTAACACAACCTTTTACACAGAAACCAGCTTGAGGGTTTAACCAGAGACATTTTACATCTGAAAATTGAGCTGCTTTGAACTTGAATTTTTAAGATGAATGTTTGGTTTGTTTCCTGAAGGATCACCAGTAGGCTTTTTGGTTCCAAACTTCTAAATCCTTTGATTAAGAGCCAGGACAAATGCATTGCGTTGGCAACCGTGGGGCTGTACTTCTTAAATAATTTCAAACTGAAAATGAACTTGCTGCATCTCTGTAAACAATCTTTATAATATTAAGATTTGGTAAATAAAATCCATAACTAATTTTCCTCAGTCTAGGATGCGAATTGGAAAATATCTTTCAGCTAATTTTACGTCAAGTTATCTAAACCTTTTAAGAATGGAATTTTTCTTTGCAAAACAAATCTCATGCCAACTAGATGGGGAAACCTTGAGCAATCTGTTGGTGGTGATCTTTAATCTGTTTTCCTTATTTAAAAAAAAGCCTCCTACTAATGCATCTGCAATGTCTGACTCATAGGAAAGGGCGGCATTTCTGCTCAAAGGCCAATTGTTTGATGGATGTCGTCAGGCAAGGTTGACTAGTGAAAAGATTCATGAGATGAGAGACAATTAATTCTTTTTTTTTGGTGGGGGCAAATTATTTCAGATGAAGTTCGAATGTTAATGTTGCCATGTATCAGAGGATAGATTTAAAGGTCCACATTTCCACCCCAGCTGTGCTTATGCCAACCTTCCTAACTTGCATTTAAGAAGGGTCTCGACCCGAAACGTCACCCATTCTTTCTGTCCAGAGATGCTGCCAGTCCCGCTGAGTTACTACAGTATTTTGTGTCTATCTTCGGTGTAAACCAGCGTCTGCAATTTCCTTCTGCACTTTATATCTATTTGTCAGGTTTAGTTTAATTTGGAGATACAACGTGGAAACAGGCACTTCGGCCCACTGAGTCGGCGCCGACCAGCGATTCCCCTGTACACTAACACTCTCCTACACACTAACGATAATTTTACAATTATTTTTTATACTGAAGCTAATTAACCTATTAATCTGTGCATCTTTGGAGTGTGGGAGGAAACCGGA
Source organism: Leucoraja erinaceus (assembly GCF_028641065.1). Classification (NCBI taxonomy): domain Eukaryota; kingdom Metazoa; phylum Chordata; class Chondrichthyes; order Rajiformes; family Rajidae; genus Leucoraja; species Leucoraja erinaceus. The sequence goes on from NC_073393.1 coordinate 7,068,799, forward strand.
GTACCCAGGGAATGCCCACATGGTCACGGGGAGAACGTACAAACTCCGTACAGGCAGCACCCGTAGTCAGGATTGAACCCGGTTCTCTGGCGCCGTAAGGCAGCAATTCTACTGCTGCATCACCGTGCCGCCCAACAATTTTATACTGGAATTGATGGTTGACAACGATTTGGCTCAGCCGCAGAGCGAGACGGAAGGCTGTCTGAAATCAGCAGGTTTTTTTCCCACACATTGGGTGGTGGGTGTAGTGGCCATTTGGCTTGTTTTCTGTGTCATTGATGATGGCATGTGTCTTTCCATTTTAGACTGCCCGTTATTATGTGGGTGGGATTAATGACGTATTTTAGGGCGTGTACGGAGCTACGTTTCTTGCGGAGAAGCTTAGGCTTCAGTTAAGTTTTGGACCAGCATGAGGAAGGCATACCTTCTGACCATGTGACCTTTAACCGAGACACAAGGAGTTTTCTAATGTTTAAGCGATATGCTGGAGTTTGATGAAGATTAAAGTGTATGTCAGAGTTAAGGTTGGGTGTACCTTATTGTTTTTCATCAACAATAAATAATCTATTAATCAAAAGACTGTGTTATGAATATTTATCTGTGAAGAAGCTCTGAAGTTCTCTGACGGAAAGCTCACATGTGTATTACGACATTCTCCTTAATCATGTAGTCCACTTAGTGGCAAGAGGGAGTAATCTCTTAAACAATATAAACATCTGCCGCTACATTAAGCACATGGAACGGACTGCCAGAGAAAGCAATTGAGGCAGGTTCAATTACAACATTTGGATAGGTACCTGTATAGGAAAGGTTTAGAGAGATATGGGCCAAACGTGGGTTAACAGGACTAGCTTAGGCGGGGCATATTGGGCCGCATGGGTGAGTTGGTCCAAAGGGCCTGGTCACACGCTGTAGGACACTATGACCCTGGCTCCTTTGAAGGGCAGGGCGAGAAACAAAATAGTCAAGTAATCCCTCCGACCAGACAGTTACCATCAGCAATGTGATTTGCGAGAAGACCAAACTGTTTCCAAGGTCAGCCTCTTTTAATATTTTTTTTAGCATTTACAGACCACAAGAAATTGCAAAGGTTTATGGAAGTAGCCCAGTCTACATTTCACACTATCTTGGAAAAACAGCCAACATAATTGTACCATTCACACCCCTGCCATTCCCTCTTCCCCCTTCAGGCAGAATAGAAAAACTTGAAAGGCACATGCCACCAGCTCGGGGAACAGCTTCTTTCCTGCTGCTATTATCCTCTCATAAGCCAAGAGTGTGGTCCCTATCTTCCAACCTACCTCATTCTGGCCCTTGCACTTTTTTTTCTCGGTACTTTATCTGTAGCTGAAATGCTATAACACTGTAACACTATATTCTGCACCATGTTCTTTTTGCATTACCCGTTTCACCCGTGTATGGTTTGTTACACGTATGATTTGACTAGATAGCATGCAAACAAACATGACAATAATAACCAATACATTCATAGAAGTTCAGCACTGGGGCAAGTGGCTGCTGTTGAAGGTGGAGTTAAACTAGGTATGTTACAAAACCTACCTGAATCGTCATTGGGAATCTGCCCTCAGCCATGTCGGCGATTTTGGCGCTGTTTGGAGGGGGCGGGTTTAAAACGCGATTTTTACTAGGCTGTACTAATCGCACATGTTCAGCCTAGTAAATCATTAACGAAAAATCGCTGCAAGACCCGGTCGCAAAAGGTATTATTAGTTTTATAGGCCTCGATAATATAGTTATAATAGTTTTAAAATTACTCTCTGATTTCGCAACCTCTCGCAGCCCCAGGGTTTTATAAAGCAAACAATTAAAGGTATGTACCTTATTTTTACATTAAATGGGGCATATATATAACCCTGAATATCAAGTTATCTATAACGAATAGTTCATTTTGGGCTTTTTATATCCCGCAGTATTTTTCTCGGCATTTGAGGGCACTAATCCAGCGCTATGTCAACGTTCTAAACCAGCGCGTTCCACATGAACCCACTAGAAAGCCGATTTAAATGGGCATTTATTTACAGCAATTGAACACTAAATTCCTTCCATTTGGCCTATAAATTAATGTAAATTAGATATAAAAATCATGTTATATTGTGAATTATTTGTGAATAATCTTTGGACACTTAGGCTATTTAAAAATGTTAATCTTTCCTTAAGAAATGGGCGTTTGACTATCCAAGATCACAGCTTTTTTGTAATGTCCATTGAAAATCAATAGGGAACAAGATGCTAATTTCCGAGTATGAAAATGGTCATAACTTTTTTAATACTTGAGATATGAAAGTGAATTTGGTGTCAAATTAAACTTATTGTTATGCTTTATCTGATGGGATAAATTGCAGACTTGATTTTTTAAATCTCAAAATTTTGTAACATTGCTAGTTAAACACCTGCAGGAACCTAAATGCACTTTGAGGAAGGAAATAAAGTTGCAGCTCCTGATCATTTGTTAACAAAACACTTTTTCCTCCTACATTTACGATCCTGCATTAGCTCTTTGTGCAGTGCCAACATTACCCTTCTCACAAGACAGTTTTGTTCCAGTACTCCAGATTCAGGGACAGTTTCTTCCCAGCTGTTATCAGGCAAACTGAACCATCCTACCACAACCAGAGAGCAGTCCTGTACTACTATCTACCTCATTGGTGACCCTCGGACTATCCTTGATCAGACTTTACTGGCTTTACCTTGCACTAAACATTATTCCCTTATCATGTATCTATACATTGTAAATGGCTCGATTTTATTCACGTATTGTCTTTCTGCTGACTGGGTAGCACGCAACAAAAGCTTTTCACTTTACACATGACAATAAACTGAACTGAAACTTAAGTCTGAAGAAGGGTTTCAACCCGAAACGTTGCCCATTTCCTTCGCTCCATAGATGCTGCCTCACCCGCTGAGTTTCTCCAGCATTTTTGTCTACCTTCGATTTTCCAGCATCTGACGTTACCTTGTTAAACAAACTGAAACTGAAGTACTCCTGTTGTTGAAAGGGCATTGAGTAGACATGTAACCTGTAACATCACCCTGACATTATCACCTAATTTAAATGCACACCAATGTTTAGAATCGTTAACTCTGAAATTCTGTTAATGTAACCAAAGTAATATTTCCAAAGATAGTGGAAGTGAATCCAGTTCAATATCATGGTTAAAGTGCCTTAAAGATTACATAGGTTTCCCAAGTCTCACCTTATCCTACTGCTCCACAGCTGAAGTCTTGTAACACATTCCCAATGTCCTAAGGTCCCAATCTCAAGGTTACAAGGTTTCTGGGGTAATCAGCAGGTCAAGCAGCATCTGTGGAGAACAGGTATAGGCGACGTTTCGGGACAATCCGAAACATCACCTATTAATGTACTCCAAAGATGCTGCCTGACATGCCGAGTTACTCCTGCACTTTGTGTCCTTTTGTGTATTAACCAGCACCTGCAGTTCTTTGTTTTGACATGTTTCTCCCATCTCTCGGTACCACTCCAGTCTACAGCCATCCCACCGAACAAGGTCTTTGGTCTTCAGGCAGCCTCTCCTGCTGTCCAGATATCTCTGCCTTGTTCACCAAGGCTCAGATCACACCAGCCCCCCCTTCTTTTCTAATCAGGCCTCCAACTGGTATCTTCTTTACTCCCCATCCCACTTCATAAGTTGTAGGAGCAGAATAAGGCCATTTGGCCCATCAAGTCTACTCCGCCATTCAATCCTGGCTGATCTATCTCTCCCTCTCAACCCTGTGCTCCTGCCTCTCCCCATAACTCCTGACACCCGTACTAATCAAGAATCTATCTCTACCTTAAAAGTATCCATTAAATAATTTTACCCTCATCTCCTTTCTGAAGGTACATTCTTTTACTCTGAGGCTATGGTAACTCAATTTTCACCGTACCTTAATTGCTACATGTGACAATAAACTGACCTTGAAACCTTAGCCTCTGGTCCTAGACTCTCCCACTAGTGAAAACGTCCGCTCCACATCCACTCTACCCAGGCCTTTCACTAGTCGATTGCCACTTGCTACTTTTTCCTTCCTCTTTTCCACAGGCAATAAAGATTTGCCCTGTGATCCTGCGCTTAATACTTAATTAAACAATGGCAGGGCCACAATTGAAACTTCTTTAGAATTCCTTGCAAGAATCTATTAGAACTTATTAAATGGTGCAGATCAGTTTTGAGGCTCTGGGATTCTAACTCTGAGTGTAGCCTTGAAAGAGTTGAAATCCCCTCTCGTAAACTTAAGCAATGCTTCGAGATTTCCAGGTTTCATGAAAACATTGGATAAAACACAGAGGCAGGTTTCGTTCTTTCTAGCTCCTTCCAAAGTAAGGGAAAAAAAGCAGCAATAAATTTATTTAAGTGACATAACAAGGCCTCGTACATCAATTTTATACAGTTCTGTGGTTCATATATGAGAACATCTTACACAAATTTGAAATTGGAATTCAGTTCCAAAAGATCAGAGACTGATTTAAATTATTTCCTTTTATTACAAAATCCTGTCCGTTGGAATTTAGTACTTTGATTCATGATAATTGTTATCAGGCTATTACTAGAAACAATGACTTGTCAGCCGCTATTAAAAAAAGTGAAGGGTCTTTGTGGGGCCATGTGCTATGCATACGTTGGAATGCCTACCTTGTTAAAACCTGCTCCAACATCTGCTCACAAGCACACCATTTATTGGCTATTTGGGCACCACATGAATCCAACTCCTTCAGTATTTGTTGCCGGTCAAGTTTGGAGGCACTGAAGGCAGTTGAAGCACTTACTTTACACAAGCTGGGAATCAGTATTTTGCGATAGAGCATCTCATGAACAAAAAAGTGTTTTGTTTCTTTAATGTCTGTCTGATAGTTTTTTTTTCTCTTTCACTGCAGTTCGAAATAGAATTGTCTTCTTAAGGGCCTATCCCACTTGGGCGTCATTTGCGTGACATAATTTACACGTTACGACACAAGATGCGCGCATTACGTGCGCATGGTACGTGGTGACGTAGGCAGTGGCGCGCGGTGCTCCAGGATTTTGGAATGTACAAAATCTTCGCGCGCCATCTCCGTGACGCGCAATTGACGCCCAAGCGGGACAGGCCCTTTACACACCACATACAGCGAAGCAACAAATTACGTTGATAAGATATGGGGCGGCACGGAGGCGCAGCAGTAGAGCAGCTGCCACACATTGCCAGAGAACTGGGATCGAACCTGATCACGGGCACAGTCTGCGCAAAATCTGTTTTTCTCCCACATTCCAAAGAGGTGCAGTTAATTTGCTTAGAAACATAGAAAATAGGTGCAGGAGTAAACCATTCGGCCCTTCGAGCCTGCACCCCCATTCAATATGATCATGGCTGCTCATCCAAAATCAATACCCCGTTCCTGCTTTTTCCCCCATATCCCTTTATTCCGTTAGCCCTAATACCTATGTCTAACTCTCTCTTGAAAACATCCAGTGAATTGGCCTCCACTGTATTCTGTGGCAGAGAATTCCACAAATTCCCAACTCTCTGGGTGCAAAAGTTGTTCCTCATCTCAGTCCTAAATGGCCGACCCCTTATTCTTAAACTGTGACCCCTGGTTCTGGACTCCCCCAACATGGGGAACATTTTCCTGCATCTCGCCTGTCCAATCCCTTAAGAGTTTTATATGTTTCCATAAGGTCTCCTTCCATCCTAAATTCCAGTGAGTTTAAGCCCAGTCGATCCATTCTGTGAATTGCCCCTAGTGTGTAGGATGCGAAAGTGGCATAACATAGAACTAGTTTAGTTTAGTATAGTTTAGTTTAGAGATACAATGTGGAATCAGGCCCCTCATCCCACCAAGTCCACACTGACCAGGATCACCTATTCATTAGTTCTAAACTACATATTTGGGGCAAGTTACAGAAGCCAATTGACCTACAAACCTGTGCGTCTTTGGATTGTGGGAGGAAACCGGAGAATCCGGAGGAATCCCACGCAGTCACAGGGAGAACGTACAAACTTTGCACAGAGAGCACTCGTGGTCAGGGTCAAACCCGGATGTCAGGCGCTGTAAGGCAGCAACCCGACCGCTGTGCTATACGGGTGATCGATGGTCAGCATGGATTCGGTGAGCCGAAGGGCCTTTTTCCATGCTGTATCGCTAAACTAAACTAATCTAAGACGGGCTGGATATTCTAAACTCCACAAGTAACTGGCACTGGTTTAATGCAGTACCTTTGTACCTTTTTCACTCACTCTACCCCAGGAACAGTGTGTGCCTATTTTCAGAGGGTAGCACATTGCTTTAAAATTGATCGGACAAATTGGTTAGTAAAATGATGGCTTGCGTTTGTGAAGCTGATCCTGACCCCAAGACTCCACCTTATGCGATATTGGGCATGGACATTGTGGGCTGAAGGGCCAGTCCCTGTGCTGTACCGTTCTATGAAAGATCCATCCACTAACCTGATTGCAATTATACGGAGGGATAATCGCCACTTCGAACCAGTAGGTTCAGCAAACCAAGTTGGAAAGCTGTAGTAAAGGAGCAAGGATGTGATTCATTCCTATCTTTGTTGGTTTTGCAAGTTTCAGTTGACTTTGTCACATTTTTATCTTCTTTAAATCTTTTATCATTATGTACCCTACGTTAAAAGCTTTGACGGAACTGGAGCAGGGATAATGCAGTGGCCTGAAAGAAAGAGACACAATATAGTGTGTGTCCCTATTCGCCCTTACTCAATATTTGCATGTAACCTAGGCCTTACCTACACAGCAATGCTGTTTAAAAACAGGTAGAAATGTAATGCATTTCCAATAGTGCATTCATTAGTTTCTGATGTAAGAAATATAGTTCATTCCTGTTTAAAAACAGGCACAGTGGCACTGCAGTAGAGTTGCTGCCTCACAACGCCAGAGTCCCGGAATCGATCCTGACTATGGGTGCCGTCTGTATGGAGTTTGTACGTTTTCCCTGTGACCGCGTGGGTTTTCTCAGGGTGCTGTGACTTCTGTAAATTGGCCCTAGTGTGTAGGATAGCAATAGTGTATGGGCGATTGCTGGTCGGCACGGACTCGGTGGGCTGATGGGCCTGTTTCCACGCTTTATAAAGACATAACTTTTTTTTAGAATGAATAGTCACTATTACTCCTCAGTCTCTCGTCTATTTTTCCCACGCTGTATCTAAACTAAAGACAAAACTAAAAAAGCTTAAAGTTGCAGTCTACATAGCTGTGTCACTCAAAAAATGTGATTAATGCAACTGATTTTTAGTACCATCATCAAGCACATCTTAATGTGGTAATTAACAGTGTGCTTTGCTTGAGTGATACCAGGTGGTGTGTTGATGACCACGGGTCAACACAGTCGTGCGTGGTTGGAATCTGTCATGTTGAAGAAGCAAGTCGTGGCCTTGTGGACTGGTAACATGCGGGAAGGAGGAGGAATGGGTTTGGGGGGAATGGAAGGGGGACTACAGTGTTCAAAACCTTTTCTATGCTTTGTGGTCAGGAATGCATTTGACTGATTCCAGGCTCAGTGGTGATGTTGAAGAAAGCTCATCATGGGCGACACCGTGGCGCAGGGGTAGAGTTGCCGCCTCACAGCTCCAGAGACCCGGGTACAATCCTGACTGCAGGTGCTGTCTGTATGGAATTTGTAACGTTCTCCCCTTGACCTGCGTAGGTTTTCTCCGGGTGGTTTTCTCCTGCACTACAAAGGCGTATAGGTTTGTGTGTTAATTGGCTTGGTAAAATTGTAAATTGTCCCTTGTGTGTAGGCTGGTGCTAATGTGGTACTAACGGCGCGGACTCGGTGGGCTGAAGGGCATGTTTCCGCGCTGTATCTCTAAAGTAAACTAGATCCAAATTGATTTTGAGTAAGAACATGACAACGGGCCAGATTGTGCTCACGAGCTGTCGCTCTTGATCAAGTTGGAGGCTTGGCTGCCAAAGGCAACCCAAGAGGTGGAAAGATCCACGAGCAATAACTAGGATTCAGACAATGGATTTGGCCCCCTGGCAGATGTTTCAGCATCATCCTTGAGCTACGCAAAAAATGAAAAATTCTGGCTCGTGCCATAATATTTAAATAAACCTAGAGAAAAGTTGGACTCAAACAATTCATAAGCACGGGAAGCAGAGTAAGAGGGGTTAAAGAATCGCATGGTTGGAAGCTGAGGTCGGAGGGGATCTTTTGTGGAAGCAAGAGAGAATAGCATGGTGGAGGGATTTACAGAGATGATGAGTGTAATCATCTCCATGAGATGCGTGATGGGACAACTGAACATTCTTTTGTTGGAGTGAATGAAGGAAATGATCATAACTACACAGGACAATATTTGCATTTCAGGTCGGTGGAGGTCATTGTCCCAAAGGATAAGATAGCGTCATTGAGGGATGTGCACAAACCTGGAATAGTTTGGAAGAATCACTGCATCATACAATTGATTGATTGATTGATATTTTATTGTACTTGGTACAGTGAGATTCTTTGTTTGCCGACAGTACAAGTAGGGAAGAGTCACCACTTAAAGGATGCCAACAAAGTTTCTAAAGTATTCAATATAGTCTCTCGAGAGGAAGCCGAAGATCACAGAGAAAACCCACGCTGGTCACAGGGAGAATGTACAAACTCCGTACAGACAGGATAAAACCCGGGTCTATGGTGCTGTATGGCAGCAACTATACCGCTGCACCACCCTGCCGCCCAAATCACTGTTAACTGTTTTATTTATTCCTTTGTGCTTTTATTTTCCAAATATGTTTGTTTGGTGCTTCCTTGAACTCCTTCTCAATGTCGCCATCAGTAAGATTGCATTCTGACATTTTCATATGCCTTTGTTTTGAGCAGGCATACGTTCACCCTTGCCTTCAATTTCAACAATATTGTTTCCCCGAAGAACATCTCCATCTGTTCCACATTAGAACTGAAGGGGCCATGTGATTCATCATGAATGCCAAAACGGCCAATATAGCTGGAAAATAGTCTAAGTTGCCATCTTGCACTTCTCCCGCTTATAAGGTTTGTACTCTGCTGATAACACTTCACAGCGCAGCTCTGAAATGCAGCTCTTGCATATTGCAAAACGCTCAGTGTGTGCTAACAAGTACTTGTTGCAGTAATGTTATGTCGGTGCAATGAGCATGCGGCAGATAGCACAGCCATGCGGCTGGGTGACTCAGGGTTGGAGCTAACCCTGGGGAAGAGGCATCCTCTCCAATGTGTGCTGCAGGTGCCTTGCTCTCCTGAGGTTGTGTTTTTACAGACTCGCAATCTTTACTGAGTGCTGAACGGCAGGTGATGGAACCCACTTTACAAAGATTTCACCATTTTGGGTGGTCACGGTGGCGCAGCAGTAGAGTTGCTGCCTTACAGTAAATGCAGTGCCGGAGACCCGGGTTCGATGTCCGATTACGGGAGCTTCTGTACGGAGTTTGTACGTTCTCCCCGTGACCTGCGTGGGTTTTCTCCGAGCTCTTCAGCTTCCTCCCACACTCCAAAGACGTGCAGGTTTGTAAGTAAGTAAGTAAGTACGTTTATTGGCCAAGTATTCACATACAAGGAATTTGCCTTGGTGCTCCGCCCACAAGTAACAACATAACATACAGTGAAAGTTACAAATGACTCAGAAAACACTAAACATTAATAATAATTAAACATTAATGATAAAACACCATTGATCAAGCATGTGAACCAACAAAATACCAGATCAAAGGGGGGCTACAGATTTTTGGCTATTGAGTAGAGCAACTACTCGTGGATAAAAACTGTTTTTATGTCTGGCTGTGGCAGCTTTGACAGTCCAGAGTCGCCTTCCAGAGGGATGTGATTCAAATAGTTTGTGGCCAGGGTGAGTGGGGTCAGAGATGATCTTGCCTGCTCGCTTCCTGGCCCTTGCAGTGTACAGTTCATTGTAGGTTAATTAGCTTGGTAAATGTAAAAAAAGTTGTCCTTGGAGGATCATAGTGTTAATGTGCGGGGATCGCTGGTCGGCACGGACCCGGTGGACCGAAGGGCCTGTTTTCCACGCTGTATCTCTAAACTAAACTAAACTAAACCATTGTCTCACAACCGTAGAGCAGTGCTGAACTACTATCTACCTCTGATGACCCTCGGGCTATCCGTGATTGGACTTTGTTGGCTTTACCTTGCACTAAATGTTTTCCTTATAATGTATCTGTACACTGTAAATGGCTCGATTGTAATCATGTATTGTCTTTCTGCTGACGGGTTAGCACGCAACAAAAGCTTTTCACTGTACCTCGGTACACGTACGTGACAATAAACTAAACTGAAACTGAAACTGAACGAAAGTCGACACAGTAGCACAACTGATAGAGTCGCTGCCTCAGAGCGCCAGAGACCCAAGTTAGATTCTGACCTCGCGTGCTTTCTGTGTAGAGTTTGCACGTTCTCCGTGACCGCGTGCGTTTTCTCCTGATGTTCCGATTTCCTCCTACCTCCCAAAGACGTGCGGATTTGTAGGTTAATTGACCTCTGTAAATTGCCTCTTGTGTATAGGGAGTGAATGAGAAAGTTGGATAACATCGAACTAGTGTGAAATGGTGATCGATGGTCGGTGTGGACTCGTAGGGCCGAAGGGCCTGTTTCCATGCTGTGTCTTTTAATCAATCAATCAATCAATCAATCAATCAATCAATCTCCTTGTCTTCATGCCTGCTAAAACTGTCTAAACCTCAGAGGCCCCTAGGCAAATGTTAAAAAGCACACTCCCTCTTTGATTGTTCCAATTTCAATAAAATGTATTAAATTAACATGTCAGAAAAAGCTTCGCGAGGAGAAACGTTTAATGGTCGCTTTTGAGATTACTACTAACTTATCCACTGTATCTTTTTGGAAGATTTCAACTGGAAGATTCGATTAACATGAAAGGAAAATGAGAAGGGCATAGGCATCTCCTAGGGTTGTAGATCAGAAGAAGTTGACAGGGACAGAGCAGGGGGAAGACCATGAAAGGACTTGAAAGATGAGAATCTCAAAACTGACAACTGGCGTAACTAGTGTACATTCACAAACACAAGGGGCAGATGAAAGACATTGGTATGAGTTGGGACCCAGGAAAGCAGCAATCTCAGATTATCAGACCAAGAGAAAACAAAGTCCAATCACCTACTGTATATGTCATGTGAATGAAGAATGAGGGAA